>NC_083615.1:30221770-30521770 GCF_963584025.1 Labrus mixtus
CTAACTCTATGTAATTTGGAACAAAGCTGCACTTCATTCAATTGGAAACTTACACATGAGAGAGGCAGAGTTTTACTACTTTATATTATTTATTTCAATATTGGAGGCGGCAGTACGTCTGGGTTGGGAACGGAAAGTGGTCGGTTCAAGTCCCAGTACAGACCAAAGTATGGAAATTGGTCTGGATGCTTAAGAGCTGCCAGCTGAGGCTCAGTGGAGCCTCCTCACTCTAACATCTCTCCAGTTTAGCAATTTAGCAATCCTGTGAGTAACCAAGTTCAGCTCTCATTCTGTTGTAAAATTGATAGATGTGGAGTAGTGACCCACAGCCTCAATCTGCCTCGAGTCATGCTGCCCACCTCTGGTGTTCATTTTTTGTCTGTAATTGAGGAGTCAGCACTCTGTAAGGGTTATTTACTTAAATCCGTGACTATCACCTAATGATGGAGAAGAGCTGTGAAAAAGTGGCACAGCCAACCATGTCTGAGTCACTTTGTATCCCTGCATGCTTTTACAGCGAAACAGCTGCTTGCAATACACAATGAATTGCTGCAAATGTTCAATTGCATGGTCCTGTGCAGTGGGTGATGACGGGGGCTATAATAAACATAATCAGTCTTCCATGTTTCATCATCTGTACAGTTGCTAACATTAATATTAGACTGAACCGTCTATTTTCAGACTTAGCTGTTACTGTTAATACTACACAGACTTTAACCATTATTACTGACATGTTATTGTAGCTTTAAATCTATTTCCCTTCATCCCACTTTCCAAGCCCATCAAAGCTGCAGCAGAAGGCTGTTCAACAAGAGTCTGGTTTTGCTCGAGGTTTCTGCCTCTTAAAAATAAGTTTTCCTTGCCACTGTGACTGTGCTAAATGTTGCCTCGTGTTGTGCTCAAGATGGATTAATGTTGGGTTCCATTAGATAAATAATAAAACAACAGTTAAGGTCTTTTACTGTACCTTCTCTTTTGTGTCTTGAGATAACATTTGTTATGAATTTGCGATTGATTGATTGATTGATTGATAGACCATGATTCATAGATGCCATCTCAGGTTAAGAAAAACTACAAACGTGGAGTCTGACCAAGGACATACAACAGTGTATTTTTTCCCCCAATATATCCTGATTTAATGATGAGAATTGTAGCGCTTTGAAGTTAGCTCAGTAAAGTTGAGCAAAGTGAAAAGTCATGACAATGTCAAGAGGAAGACAGCAGATGATAAAAACTGAAAGACACACACTCTTCCTCTATGACCTCTTCACAACAAGACTCCTGGTAGAAAAGAATAAATAAATTAGATCCAGAAAAATGTCATCTTTATGCAAATGAAATACTTTACCCAGAACAATCCAGCATCCCTCACTTGAAATATACATCAGCATGTTCTGCTATGCAGCCGTTTAAAATATGCATCATAACAGATTGGAAAGGCTCTCCCCTTTGAGAGATTTGCATTTGTGGCGGCCTGTTTGCTCTTATAGCACAATGTGCGCAGCTTCCGGGGGCATAATCAGAGGAGCAGAAGGACATGCATGTTCTCTTTAAAAAAAAGGGACCCTGGAGACACTGGGAGGAAAAAACCTGTTTTGAGTGCTTGAGGAAGCCAATTAGTACACAGCAGGAAACCAGCAGGTTTGTTGTGAAGAGGAAAACAAGCAGTGGAGGTGAGAACAGAGTTAGGAGGACAGAAATTATTCTTTCAAAAAAAAGTACAAACCCACCATATTACATTTATCTTCACTGAAAGCAGGGGCATGTCCAAAGGGGCTAGGGGTGGCATGCCCCCCTACACATGTGATTGGCCACCCCAAGTGCCACCCCAAAAATTCTAAATTGTGATTGGCTATTTATGTTTAAACCAAAAATTAGGTCATTTTTGCAAAGGCTTCCTTTACTTATCAATTTAGGCTATTGAAAAAAGTAAAAACTGAATGCACTCTGTCTTACTTGCAATGAACTAACTGGCAATGTGTTCGGGACCAAAACATTGCCAATTATTGTAGTTTTGTAGGCCTAGTGTTTAAGTAGGCCTACTTTAAATTGTGATTTTCAGAATGAATGTGTAATTAAAAAAATCCTTATGTTTCTGATATCTTGTTATAAAGTATGATTGCTGAGGTTACACAGGGTAAATGATTGATATTTATTTGTGTGTGTTTGTGTGCATATCACACTTCAGGCCACCCCTGCAAAAGTCAGAGCCCCAGCTGGGCCACCCCAGTCACAAAATATCTGGACACGCCCCTGACCAAAAGTAATAGCAATTTAAACACACCTCGTTTACAAATGACACTGTGGATAAGTTCTTGAAATTAAACATCTGCTGAGGATCAAGTTGAAAGATGTGAGAGGTGTTCATCACCTGAGGAAGTGACACTAGCAGTGTTAGTACGTATTTTCATGAATTCATTCATCTTGATAATTTTGTGGATTTATCTTTGAATTGTGTCAACCATCTCAGAGTAATTCTTCTTTTAGGTTTGTGAAGCTGTAATACATGTGTAAGAGACCTCATAGCAGCAGAGTTATATTTGGATTGGAGTCAAGTGTCTCTTGTAAGCGAAGGTTTGCTAAGAATGAAATGTATATGTCTGACATTTACGAGTCCAGCTGATGTCTTCTTTCTTGCCTTATAGAGATATACCGAAGTAGCCAAGAATTTGTAGGATGTACCTTCTAGCAGAATATCAGAAAGTCTGTTAACACAGAAAATTTGTCAGTACTTTGTCAGTTTGTGATTGTTAACAAATTGTGTTCTGCTGTAACTGTCTGACCTCGGCCGATTAAACCGCGTTATAATCCACAGTCTGTTTCGCGATGTCATCATTGAATTCATACAGCAGCAACAACCCCAACCCAACAAGCAGTGACACAGCCTCAGAGAATAACAACATTTGCAAACCGTCTCAAAGACAGCTGGATTTAGAGGCTGTTTGACTGTCACGAAGGTGCAGCAAATGCTCCACCAGCCGAGCCCCTGAAACCATCCCTACCCAGAGAGATGACTTCAAGGGCACAGGGACTGCATGTGTATATAAATCCACAGAAGAAGAGGAGGAGAACACATGTTTCTTCTTAAGGTTACACAACAATCTGTTTATTTTTCAGTTTGATAGAGGATTCTTCGGTCATAAGGACCTCATATGGGACTTTTCTTTTCTCAAATGCAACAAATCCAGAAACTTTTTGATTAAAAAAAACAACAACACATTAAAGTCACACAGAAACATCGGCCTCAGTGCCATGAAGATGTCAGTAAAACAGACGGTAAAAGATGGTCCTATATAACCCTCTCTATTCCATCCTGTAAAGTCTTGTCTGATGTCAAGTCTTGTATACTCCTTTTTTTTATCACTCTGCCTCTTCATCTTCTCTCCCTCTCCTGTAAAACGGGCTCATTTTATTTGCAGTTATTTTCTAGTGAGACTCAGCAGCAGACTGTCTTTAAGCGAGGCTGTAAGCTAATCCTTTATGTTAGCTTAAAGTAAACAATGTGTTAGTTTTATAGAAAACTAAATGTCTGATCAAACATTTCTATTAGTGAATGAGTTTACAAAATGGGAAGAGAGATTATTGCCTATTGAAGAGAGTGCTAGCATTTTCTATGATACTCATAGGGGATGTAAAGGTGCTGAGGGTCAAGTCCGACTTGTTGCTCCTTACCCATGTTATACCCCTCTATGTCTCCCTTGTTTTCTACTCGATCCACTGTCCTATTGAATAAAGGCAAAAAGCCCCAAAATAAATCAAGTCACACCCACCCATTCACACACTAATGGCATGCTATGTAGTGAGACCATCAGAAGTAACTAATCCCATTAATACAAATTCATATGCCGCAGACGAAGCAGCGGGAGTAATTTGGGGTCTTGCCCAAGGACACATCGGACATGTTGCTGTAGGAGCTGGGGATCGAACCTTCGACCTTACGGTTGAGAGATGACGACACTACAAACTGAGTCACAGCTGCCCCGATGCAGTCTACATTAACAGGTTCTGTACCTGCACCTGTAATTCAGATTACAACTCGTGTGAGTGTGCATCAATGTGAAGGAATTAATCCTCACTGCTCTGTGATAAACTATAAACTGGTGATAGGCCATTTATTTGAAAAGTTTGTTATTTTTTTGAATTGTAAAAAAATATAACAAAATGTGAGCTACAGCTTTACTCCAAGTATGACTGATCCCGAACATTCAAATCAATTAATAATGATGTATTTGTGACATCACCATATAAAAGACTTTTCTCAGCACCAATCTATGACTGACTTCCTGTGCCCTTGGTGATACCAGAGACATTCAGACTTTGCAAATGTGATTGTTTGCTGCAGACGATAAGCAGAGCTCCCGATGCAGGAAGTCAAGGACACTTGCATGCAAACTTGAGTGCACATTAAAGGAAGTTCAACATCAGTAGACTCGAAGCTTTTAAAATGAAGGCTTTCATGAATTGACTTGAAGAAGCATAATTGCAATGTATGACGGCTGGAGAAACTTGGCAGCCAATGACAGCAAAAAGGTTTTGCTTTAAGGGTCTCAAGATGAAAAACCTGGGTTTTTAAATTCATGTGTTGTTAAACTTCCTTACTTGTTGTTTTTCTGCTTCTTGCTGCCAGTTTGCCAGCAGACATTGGGCAATGGTATGAGTGTGCTGAGAGAGATTCCAGTACTTCAGCCAGTATGCCTCTGTTTGTTAATAATGAAGCCAATGAAGCACATTGTTGTTTTGCCCACCTGCCCTTTTGTGTTAAGAACCTGCAATAATTAATTTCTGCTTTATGTATTCAGATGAATTTTGAAGTACACCACATTCTCTGCGTAATTAAGCCCATAATGGACCTGGTTCCCACGTTACAGCATTATTCTTCAATGGATGTCAAACAAAAGAACCTAAGAAGATATACTTACTGTAGTTACATTCAAGTTAAAAGAGATTTCATCTCATGGACTTGGTCATGATCCTCCTCATAGTGTTTCTGTGTTTTACCCCTCCCTTGTGTTTGTTGTTGTTTACCTGTTTGTTTCTGTGTTTGTTGTTGTTTACCTGTTTGTTTCTGTGTTTGTCTGTATCTGGGCATGACACTCAATCACACTCCTACTACAGGACCAATTCTGTTGCACCCAAACCCCCCCATCAAGCTCCTGCGATATACACACCAGCCTTTGCCTGATTGTTCAGTTCACCTCGTCGTACTGTGCTCTTATGTTATGTAATCTTATGTTAAAGTTTTGGATCTCAGGTTTTTCAACCTGCCAACTAATTTCTGCTCTCCCTGTCTCTGGATCATCTTTCATTTGGAATCTCAAGGCTTGTGCCATGATCTCAGCTCCTGCCACCCACCACCACTTCAACTTAACATCTCTGCCTTCACCTTCCATACCATTCAATTAACAACTTATCCAGATTCAGATTTTTTATTGTCCCACAAGGGGAAATTTGCGTTGCAACAGGAGCACACAGAAGACGAGAAACACAAGGACAACATCACCATGAAACATAAACCAAAACGAATTAAAAAAAAAAAACAGACAACACAGCAAAATATAAAACTAAATAAAAACAACGCAACTAAATCAGTCAAGAGCCCACACCAGAATGGAAATTCAACATATTAATTGCACTTGGTATAAATGAGACCTGTCGTTTTTTTTGTCTTCCTTACAGGAGCTCTAAAACGACGATCTGAGGGTCAAAGGTCAAACTCACTGTGAAGTGGGAACTTAGAACTATTACCACTTGTTTCTGTTTTTGGGATCCAGAATGACACAACCTGACAGACTTACAACAACAAACAGCTAGCTTTCAGACTTTGATACTGACTTACTTGGATGATATCATCTCATAAATCCGTCTCCTTGGTTTTATTGTGCCGCAACATAATGCACAGTCAGGAATTTGAGTATATGAGATGAAATCAATATCAACAACCAGGCATGCTGTGTGCAGGTAAATGAAAAATATTTCTCCTTTGACTTCACAGATCACATAAACATGTAGCATGACTCTGTGTGCTCTGACCAGGTCTGTGCATTCTGCTTCAAGCTAATTTCCATCACAGCATCTTATAGTCATGCTAATCATACTGATAAGGTGCCAACATGAGTCACACCCACTCTCATTTCAGCATCCACACACACACACACACTCGGCACAAGCACGTAAATCACAGGTAGTGTAGGATGTATTTCCTGGGAGCTAATAAAAGGCTGAATGCTGTAAATTATACTGCTCATTTCCCCATGCTACAGAAAGGACACATTAAATCTATACGGGGCTGATTAATATCTGAGAGGCCCTGATTACTTTTGGTGTTTACTCGCTTTCAAAGTTCTCCAAAGAAAAACTCATTTACTGGATTTTCTGCTACTTAGTTGTAATTTTGAAACTGTCTAATTATTGATGACGGTGCTAAGAATGAGAGACAGCAAAGGCTAGGGTCTTAAGTGTTTTCAAAATCCCCCCCAAACAGTCTCTTACATCTGTGCTTAATTTGTAGGCTACCTTAAGCAAAACAGACTCAATATGTTTTTTCAATCAGCAGAAAAAAACATCATGATATGATCATTTCAAACATTTACAAATAAATACATCTAGGGATTAAAGCCACTGAAAAAGCTTTGTCTTATTATGCCCAACCTTTTGACAGAACATCCTCTGTGAGGCGAGCCTTTAAATACACCAAGAAACAAAACAATGTACTACACGAGTCGTACAAAGAGAGACAAAAACTAAACTTACAGCATATAGCATCTAAATACAGCACAAGACATTTCATAAGAATCAGAACGAGGCAATCATTTCAAAAATACTAATCTAAAAAAAAATGTATACGTATTAAGTGAATTCCAAGAGGGCGCTGCGGTCTTTAAGCCTTATGACTTTCATACTGTGATATTGTGTCCCAGTCTTTGAACACTAACGCTGTTGCAGAAGTGTAAGAGCGCACGGCCCAACAGAGCTTCACATACACACAGTCAGACATGCACACACACACACACACACACACACACACACACACACACACACACACACACTCACACACACACACACACACACACACACACACACACACACACACACACACACACACACACACACACACAGCGATGATCTACCCTGCTGGCTCAGCTGATCCCGTTTGGCCCCGGTAACGCCTCTGGTTCTACCTCCAAAGTCTGTGCAGCAGGGGACTACTTTGTGTCTCCCATTTGCACCTATGTGACATTCATATTGAAAGCGAATCATTTAGGAGACATACATATTGCACCTTGAAACAGCAGTCTTGTGATATGCAATAAGGGGTTGATGAGGGGATGCCTGTTGAAAAGAATAAACCCAGATCATGTACCTGTAGCCTTGACCGGTACTTGCTTTTGATCATGGCGGATGCTAAAACCTGCACTCTCACTAACTTATGTATACTGTACATATCTATACAGTTATTTATTCTGGTTGGTCTTTTCTCATGAAGTCCTCTTGGTATACCTCACACTTTGAAAACATCCGGATCTAATTAGCTTGCTTTATAGGAAGCTCAAAAAATATATTTTCTTTATTTTATTTTTTAATAATATTTTTTAAAAGCTGCAAACAAGCTTTCTGTGTTTTGCTAGTTGTATCTCTTTTGTTGGTTATAAAAACAAACATTGGCCTTTTTTCAAGAAAGATATTTGAAGAAATCCCAGTGGAAAGGAAACATCTGGCATGGACATGGTTGCTATGGCGGTTTATTTTTGTAACATGTTGTTCATATTCAGAACACTTGATGACACATTTGGTTGATATCTATTCACTCTGAGTGCACAGAATGCATCTTATGATGTTACACCGCCATGGCTCTATAAGTGGACATAAACATCCACACAACACTATTAGACTAATGAACAGCTAGTGTTTGTTCACAGCACTTTGGACTCTACCTCTTACCACTACTCTTCCTTTTCCTGTCAACAAGGAACAGACCAACAGTGTGGTACAATAAAAACAAAACTTCTGCCAATCGATCTAACCAACCCTCAGGCAGGAGACAATTATCCATCTGCCCTTTTGTTTGTTTTGGGTTACTTCACTTGTAAAATCAGTCACTTATCATGCTGTGTGGATATAGGTTGTGCATCTCAGTCAGTTGAACATTTTGTTTAAATGGTGTTTTTTGCTTTTTAGGGAACATCAGATCTCAACAAAAATCCTTATGCTGCTTTGAAGCTTTACATTACACCTTAAATGTGCAGGATTAGACAGCGGAGGGAGCTGACACACTGAGCTCCTGTCTGTCTCTCTCTCCTTATCGGTATGCATTCCACCATTTAAGTTACTAACTATATATCTTCCCAGGATTTCCTGAGCTCCCTATCATTGCTGTACACAACCTGCTGCATGTGGACCTGCCTGACTCCAAATGCTAAAACCATTAATATCAGTTGTATGTCTCTTATGATTGTTGTAAACGCTAAGGTGTATCTAAGTGCTGCTCAACTGCTATAATTAACATGGTCAGTCCTCCCCACTCCCTCCCAAAGTTGTTAATGTAATAATAAGAATGATCAGTCTATCTTCACACTATGCTGTTCCTGGAAATGCCCAAATGCTTTTACCATTATTACTGGCATTGTAGCAAAATGTACTTTATTCACTGTTGCTGCAGAAGTTGTTGTTGTTATTTCTGTCTCTTTTATTTGGCATCGCCCTAACACCATTTCCTAAGCCCAACACAGACATGTCAGATGGCTATTCAGCACGAGTCTGGTTCTGCTCGAGGTTTTTACCTCTTAAAAAGGACGTTTTTTTCTCGCCCCTGAAAACACTCTGATGAACGCTGAACAGTCACAGAGTGTCAGACCTACTGCTGTGAAATGACTCACTGTGAATATACATATATGTATATATATATATTATTTAATTGAAATGATAATATACACACACTTATTTATGTAAATACTGTAATCAACATCTTAATTGACTCATCTGTCACATAACTGCATTTTACTAATCATGTTACTTCAGCATCTTTTGCACTATTCACCACTTCACTGTTTCATATTTAGTCATGTAAATATTAGTCTTTTCTTATTATGTTTATTGTTGATATTTAATGTTGTACCTGTACATATGAGAGCACAGTTCACCAAAGTTAAATTCCTTGTGTGTGTAAGCATACCTGGACAATAAATCTGATTCTGATTCTGGTATAGTCTAGAACAGGCATGGGCAAACTACGGACCGTGGGCCATATACGGCCCGTTGGGCTTTTTAATCCGGCCCGCCGAACTTGTCCAAATTATATTATTATTAAATTAAATTTTATTATAATTAAACCTTGTTCGTTTTCCCCTGTAATGCCCGCGTTTCCCCAATAGATGGCGCACTTCAGAGTGTGGTGTATTACGCCCTTCTTCACTTTTTCGCTTTGCCCTATGAACCCGTATGAGCCCTTCTGTAAAAATGAGCGGATCAAAGAAAAGAAAAGTGGACAGTGAATGCCGAGTGTTTAATACGGAGTGGACAACTAAATATTTTTTCACTGAAGTCCGATCAAAGGCTGTATGCCTGATATGCCAAGAAACTGTCGCAGTTTTCAAAGAGTACAGTATCAGCCGTCACTTTGCTACGAAGCATGCTAACTACGCTAGCAAGCAGTCCACGCAAGAACGGGCGGCTACGGCTCAGAGGTTGAAGGATAATTTACAGACTCAGCAACATTTTTTTCACCAACAAACTGCGATTCAAGAGTCAACTACCAAGGCAAGTTTTTTTGTTGGCATTCAAATTAGCAAAGGCCAGCAAGCCTTTCTCCGAAGGCGAGTTTTTAAAAGAATGCATGGTAGAGACAGCAGGTCTCTTGTGTCCGGAGAGCCAAGGCCAGTTTGAAAAAATCAGTTTATCACACAGGACTGTGACTCACTGTGTGGAACTGATTGATGAAGATATAGCCAGCGAATAAAACAAAAAGGCTGAGTCCTTTAAGTTATATTCACTAGCACTGGATGAAAGTAATGACGTAAAAGACACTGCTCAGCTCCTCATTTTTATCCGAGGGATTAATGACAGTTTTGAGATAACGGAGGAGTTTTTGACCATGGAGTCCCTGAAAGGAAAAACGCGAGGAGAGGACTTGTATAACCAGTTGTCTGCTGTCATCGAGAGAATGAAGCTACCTTGGAGTAAACTTGCCAATGTCACAACGGATGGATCGCCAAATTTAACTGGAAAACATGTTGGGCTGCTGAAAAGAATCCAGGATAAAGTGAAAGAGGAAAACCCTGACCAGGATGTTATTTTCCTTCACTGCATCATCCATCAGGAATCTCTGTGTAAGTCTGTATTGCAGCTTAGTCATGTCGTGAATCCAGTTGTAAAACTTGTTAACTTTATACGATCAAGGGGACTTCAGCATCGTCAGTTTATTATGTTCCTGGAGAAAACTGATGCGGATCATCAGGACTTACTGTACCACTCTCGTGTCCGCTGGTTAAGTTTGGGCAAAGTGTTTCAACGAGTGTGGGAGCTGAAAGAGGAGATCAGCGCATTTTTGGAGTTAATGGGGAAATCCGACGAATTTCCCGAGCTAAGCGATATACCTACATATGTGAGCAGACATTCAGCGTCATGAACATCAACAAAGCCCCTCACAGATCCAAGTTAACTGACCAACACCTCGGATCTATCCTGAGAATTACCACTACAAAACTAACCCCAGACTTTAATGCACTGGCAAAAAAGGGAGATCAACAACACTGTTCCCACTGAAACTGAACGTGAGTTTCTCTACTGTGTTTATTAAAATTTAAATTAATTAAATGAATGCATTTGGAAATCAATTTGTACAATGAGCCTTGCATATTCATGCTTTGCTACCTGTTAAAGGCCAAATCCTTTCATGTAATGGCTTTTACATGTCATTTATATTAGTTCACACAAACACTCCATCCATCTGTTCCTGGCCCGGCCCCTCTGTCAAATTTTAGAACCCATTGTGGCCCGCGAGTCAAAAAGTTTGCCCACCCCTGGTCTAGAACCTCTCGTTTTTTTTAGAGTGGCATGAGATAAGATTTGTTATTAATTTGTGCTATACAAATAAAGATTGAGAGGATCTAAAATTGGATTGAAAAGATAAAATGCCATCAACCGCACACTGACTCAAGCTACATAGCTTTAGACTGTTTTCTCCAACCTGATGCTAAAGTAGCAGTGCAGTATTAAGGATGTGTTTTTAAGGCTTTCTCCTCTCAATGACTCTGCAGCATGCAAATTTACTTACTTTTTTTTAACTTTTGTCCTAACAAGCCACAGCAGGTCAAGGTGTGTTTAAGGCACTTGGATAAAATGAATAATTGGAGTTGTTGCAGTCGTGCTGTTTGCAGACAGAGATGGAGAAAGGTTACAGAGCACCCTGTGCCCCTTTGACATTTGCAGAGCCTTGTTTCCCGTTTTCTTTCAAGCTTTCAATGAAAATGCCATGGTGGGTTCTGGGCATTGTAACATCACAATGATCCGTGCCTGCTGTGATCTGAATATCACTCTTCTGTTTTGGTGCTGAGTTTCCCTGTGTGGCGCTGACGAAGCTGCTTTGGTTTTTCAGTCGCACACAGGCCAATGTCTCAGCATTGGCTGCCAATGCACCCAAACAATCCTGCCGAGGCTTTTTAAAATTCAGGGCTGTGCACAAGTCCAAGGTCCATCCTGTCGGCTCCAAATATTTTCTGCTTTTTTTTGCAATGAAATTGTTGCATAGCCCACGGAGACTTTTATCGAATGTAATAGAAAGAAACCCATCAATACTGTGCCGTCTGTTGCTGAATCCTGATGGTATTTGTTAGAGCAGGAGCCATGAAGGGGATGCAGAGTTGGTGAAGGACATTCTGTTTGTTGATACTCTGTCCCTGGGTGCTGTAAGTAGTCGCCAACAAGGAAATGTAAGGCAGAAACATAATGTGTAATGACAAGGTGACTGCTCCTGGCCTTCAAAACATAAAATCTCCTAAATACTTCACATCTTTCATTATTTCTGAACAACAATTTTCTTTTCTTCTTTCCTTCCTGTCACAGCTCACGCTCCCGGCTGTTCTTCAGTTTGTTGCCTTGTCAGGCTGTTAGCTTTCTGTTTGGGCTTCCACTGAACACATTTTAACAAAGATTTTTAGGTGAGCCTGCATATTTCCATAAGTACCCAAAGCATTTTTTTTGTTACGTGCTTGTCTATTCAGATAGTCTTGTCACTTGTTCCCCCGTCCTTCCTCATTCTCTCTCTCGCTCTGATTCATCTGCATGAGAGACAGCAGGAAAAATTGGACAGTCACTGCGGGTCAGTGGACCAGCACTGTGCCCTGCTCTGTGGTTGAGCATGTTGTGTTTTTGTGTGAGTGAGTTGGGGGGGGACAAGAACTGAGCTGTGAGTTGGTGAAGGGAAAGCGCTTCAGGCAGCCTAGTGTCCTTGGCTGAAACCAGCACAAAAAAGTAGACAGACTTGTTCACAAACTCAAGGCCTGTGAATGTCAGACATCATGTCATCATGACATCATGAATTTACTCTATATGCTTTAAAAAAAAAAAAAAAGACTGGAGCTGCATCACGCTAGCCTGTCTCTAATTTTGTGTCTCTGTGTTGGTTATTACAATAATAAACATCCTATTATTCAGTGAATGAAAATAAATGCAAAAGTTTTCTCTTCTGAGGAAGTTAATTACATGAAATCAAAAAGCAATATTATGATTATTATTCCAAATTCTTCCATCACATCGCTACAATAATGAGACTTTAAACAGAAGATGAGTCAACCTTTAACATAAAGGCAAGAAGCTGGGAGACGTGACTCAACACATAATGTGACTCAAGTTCAAAACTAGGGCTGCATCTGGCAGCGTCTCTGGCATCTCTGTGCATGTCTCGTGTGGTGTAGCTGCAGAGTGTGCTGCAGACACACAACCGTCAAAAAGGTTGTGATTTGATTTGGCTTTTGTTATAGACACAACATGAACTGAGTCATATCTCACAATGTTTACCACTCAGCGGCATGATGACAAGATTGCAATAATTGTATGTGGACATGTGTAGAGAGTGACTTTAATAATACATGTACATTTTTGGGTGCTGGTGGCGCAGTGATTAGTGTGCGCCCCATGTATGGAGGCTATAGTCCATCAAGCGGGCGGCCCAGGTTCAAATCCGACCTGTGGCTCCTTTCCCACATGTCATTCCCCTCTCTCTCTATCTCCCTGATTTCTGATTTCTATCCACTGTCCTGTCTCTACAATAAAGGCATAAAGATAAAAAATAAATATTAATAATACATGTACATTTTGATTCAGTTTGGACCCAGTAGATTTGAGTCGCAGCAGCTTCCTGTTTCATGGCGAGACATCAAATTTGGCGAGCCGCCATGGCCATGCCTATGCCCTTTCAGTTTTGTACATTATTTTGATAACTGTTAACCCTAAAGGTCGTTTTAATGTACTCACAAAGTTTCAGGTTGATGTAATAAATGCCTTAGGAGCAATAAGTTAAAGTTGGAGCCCTAAAAAGGCAAAAAAACTAAACAAAACAGTTTTTGACTTCAATGTACAAGGACAGCCTTTCTGTTTACAATATGAGTCCAAAAGGCTTTTTGTACACCAAAGCATGGTACTTATACCTATACCAAGTTCCATAATTATAAGTAAAACATGCTGCAGGGCCTGAATTTTTTCAAATTTTGTAGGGGATGCCACTGCGCCATACTGCCTGCGCCCACTTACACAACCCCAAAACATCTAATTTTCTCACTGGGCCCATGTGGCCCATTTGTCATGCCGGTACAAATATTTAAAGACCCTCATGTAACAACTTCCTGTTTCATCAATGTACACCAGATGGCACATGTTATTCATTGGGACATTAAAGCATCGTTTGAATGACCTATGTCTTCTAATGATTATTAATCATCATCATTAATCATTATCTTTGTATTTTAATTCAATTGTAACTTGTTCCAACAGAAAGTAAAGATAACTGCTGCCTCACTTGCACAGGATAACAAACACTGTGTTTACCTGCCATGAATAGCCACATGCCCAATTGAACAGAACACAGATGCACTATCTTGGTGTGTATGTGTCCTTGTTTTCAGCTCAGCCTGTGATGAACCTGAGAATTGAACTGAAACTTTCTGTTATTTTACTCCAGTCTGTCTCCATTTTCCTCTGATGGATGTGCACTACATTCAGATTCATTGAGTTTCTATTCAGAATCACTTCTCCCCTCTACAGCTCCAACTAAAGAACTATGTTCTTTACTCTACTAATAAATGATCTATATCAATCAGAGTAACTTTAGCCTGCTCTAAGGTCAATCTACCACTGAGGTGATTGAGCTCCTGTCCTTCATATTTTTAAATGTACATTCTACATTTTTCACACCAGAGTCTTTTTACACTTTCATTATGATTTCTCAATAAAGTAATTTTTTAAAGGATGAAATGAGACTTTTAAATGTTCCGACCCATTTATGTTTGCATGCATTCGATATCAACAGATGATGCGCCCATGGTGACCATGTTGACATGACGTCATTCTCAGGGTGGGAAGCCCAAATGTTGTCGTCATGTCTTGTTGTTATACTCCACATCATGTTAACATCGAAAATCTGAGCAAACTGTTTTCATTACAAAGCTCACGGATTGATGAGAGAGTATGCAGACAATGGGAACTGAAAATCAGGAGACACAATTGGACAGAGTAAAAAACGTATTTATAACCCGTTAGCAAACACTAAGATTAGCATTCAGCCACTTCCTAGTTAACATTAACGTTTGAGAATCATGGATACAATATGGAAATCTTTTAATAATTGTAGATATAAACACATATTTAAAGCATAATTATTTGAGCCTGAGGTCAAACACACTCAATCCATTTAAAGCTTACAACAAAATGTTAACTTTGCAGATCTCCCTTCAATCTCCACTGTTAATTTCAGTTTACACTATAATCCATTGTCCATGCAGTGTATGGAAAATAAATGTTTTAATGTTTGCACAAGCAATTCGATCATTTGATTAGCTGACTAATTAGTGGAGTTTACATTTATGTGACGGTTCATTTCCTATTTACCTTTTGTCCCCAAAAATACACTCCTTACAGAAGGGTACGGGCAGACGCAAGGTGGGTTTACGTTTGTTATGATACAATGTTTAATTCATTACGACCTAAAAGTAACTCTTCATGGGAACTCTAAATCCAAATGAAAGAAATTACCAAAAGTATTCCAGATAGATTTTTTCTTGACTGATTTGTGCACCTTCCTTAAAAAGTTAAAAACAGTATGCAGCAGCATCACATCACACTGACAACATAATAAAGTTTTACAATAGACCAAGCAATGAAGCAGAATTTAGAAGTGGGATGTCGTCTCTTTTTTAACTGCTTTCACTAATTTCTCACTATTTAAGTGGTTGAATTTCCTGTTTCACAGATTATTGAACTTTATATTGGAGTGTTCAGAGTTTGGAAAGCCCCCTCAGCAAACAGGAGCATCGTCCCAGTTGCTGCTCTATGAAGCAGAATCAATACAAAGATGAATTTAATGAATAACAAAAAATAGAAGACTGAGAGCATTCACGGTTATTCCCCCGGGTCGGAGATTCACTCAATAGTTTTGTTCCACAAAGAAGTTTGCAAATAAAAATTCAGACAACCTCTGATTCCGATCTTGAGGAAAAGGGTTATGTGGGTTCATATTCATTTTTCAGACCATGTCACCGCAACACTGCTTTGACAGGTTCAAGTATAATCCTCACATTTGTACTGAAGTCACATAAAACTTCCGAAATGTACACAGAGCAACTTTCACTGACTTCCAATTTGTCTCTTTTCTGTTGAAAAGTGCAGTTAAAAAATAAATACACAGAGAATGGGATGATGATCTGTAATACATAAAAAGCTTTGTTACTACAGCTGTGAAAGATACTATTAAGTATTCAGTATTCATCCTAGTGTGCTTAGTCTCCCTGCTCCACAGCACAATGACAGGAGAGGGTCGGGGTGCCTGCAGTGATATTAAATCATTTAGATAATGTGTTGACCCGGGGGAGCACAGACAGAGATGACCTCAGCTGTACCCAGAGCAGGAGGAGAGGATGTGACTGGACAGTCAATACACACTGCTGATGTATACACACACACTGATACACACACTTATGGGTGCTGTACATCCTGAGACAAGGGAAGAGAGAAAGAAAGCCTCCAATCAGACACCCCTCTCACACATTTCTGGTGCTGGGATACATTCAGTGCTGGTCTCCGAGGGGGAAAGGTCTCAGTTGGGACAGGATGGTTTATTTAAAAACGGGACAGGCTTGGATTGCTTTTGGCTTAAACTAAAAGTTTTGTCACAGGATAGAGATAAAGACTTGGAGGTGTATAAGTGACTAAAGGTTATTTAATTTTTAAACAGTAAGTTTATCTGAATTTAAAGTCTTTCTATGTGATTTTTCACACTTAAATGTAATATAAATCAAGTATATCCTCTGAAAATAACTCTGTGAGTCATGACTGTCTACAATGGGTGTAACACCCGAGTCCCACTGTCTGTGATGTTTTCAGAGTTTTCAGAGTCATATCTTCAGTTTGTTTACATCGCCAGGACGGCCGGCTGACTCCTCCCCTCGTGTATAAAAGTTGTTTAATTGAGGGACTAGAGAAAAGAAGAATAACATACTGTACTCACTGCTTAACTGTGTTTCTAGATCACACTCATTTCAGGTAAATTTACATGCAGTGTGAAGATACGAGCATAATAAAGATCGCTAGCATTAGCATGCTAACACAACAATGCAGCGCAAGTTGTTTTGGTTTCATGCTGGTGCTCAAGGGCGACATCCGCTGGATCAAAAAATCGCATATAAAGCCTTTAAGAAATAATAGAAAAACTGTGAAATGAAATTAGGATGAGTTTTCTGTAAAAGAACAGATAAGAGGTGCCAGTTTGTCCACAGGGGGCGCCAAAGTCAACATAAACCAAAAGTTCCTCACAGTGAGCTTGAAAGAGCAAAACCACTTGATTCACGACTATCATGAATTCAGTAAAACTACCTGGAAGCTACACAATTACATCCAGAGTGTTTTCATTCCCAGAGACTGTGAGCTGGATCATAAGCAAGTTAGAAAACCAGAAGCTCTGATTATTATTAAACCTGGTTAAGAAGCCCTGCTTACTCCAGTAATTAATTGTTGCATAAAAACATACTGCACTGCTGCCTTTCTTGGTTATCACCATCTGCAGCGCTTCAGACTCACACTGCGTTATTAAGTGTTTGGCATCAACATGATGTCCCCCCCCCCCCCACACACACACACACACACACACACACACACACACACACACCCTTGACTTGACTTCATTAAGACAAGTGTAACTCTCCCTGGGAGTGATGTACAGTAGGTGTGTGTTAGCAGGGAAGCATTGCAGTCTCTGTGATGTCGCACATTATTGCAAATGAGCTGTGAAACATGCAAACCTTCTACATCTGGAAACTCAAACACCAACTCTCTCTCTGTCCCAGCAGTGCTGACAGGCCTGGTGCTATATTTATGATCCTAGTCCTGGCACCATCAGCACTTTTCCAGAGTGGAGTGCATCTCCAGCAGCTCCAACCTGACGCTCTGACGTCCAGGATTCATTAGACTTAAATTATAATGTGCCTGTAACGTCAGTAACTTTGTGTGAGGCTACGAGAGGATGGGATCCTCATTCCTCATGTAATACAGCTAATGGAATATTGATTATTTATAGACACAAAGGAGATTTGAATTCTAGCTAGTGATAATAAAACTCTGGTAGTTGGTTTATTTATTGCAACAGGGACTTTGATAGAGCAGGAAATCCACTAAATGAATTGTCATCATTATATGAAGCTCTAGTGAAAGTTCAGTTCAGTTATTATTTTATTCACTGCCTCATGCATGCTCACTCATATTTTCCTGAAGTCATCAGCTCTTCTCCTCACCTGTCTCATCCTTCCACTCCCTCATTGTTAGCCTATCATATTGCTGCTGTCTTCAATCATGCCATCATTTAGTTCAACCCGCCACCAGCCTATCACTGCTCCATCTGTGCGGTTTCATCATCTTCATAATCTCATTAGCCTCAGACGATGTCATCGGCCAACACCTCCCCATCACCGCCCAGCCTGCGCAGTTTAGTTATCTTCATTGTCTCATCAGCCTCAGATGTCCCCATGGGCCAACACTTCACCTTCATTGTCCAGTCTTTGCAGTTTTATCAGCTTCATCATCTCAATCATCTCATCAGCCTACGATGACATCATCTCGGAACACCTCTACCACCAGTGTCTAGATGCAGAATCTATTTTACTATTGCTCAGGTCAGACGTCCTTCAGAATCAGAATCAGAAATACTTTATTAATCCCAGAGGGAAATTCGATTGATACAGTTGCTCCAAAATATACAATATAGCAGTAGAAATATAGTAATAAAAATATTAATCAAATAGAATATGAATGTAAGTAAGATATCAATAATAGTTACAAGAAATATTTACATGAATAAGAGTCAGATGGAATATATACACACATTTCAAGATTATTGCACTGTTTGTTTCAATATTGCACTTTTTTTTATCATGGACATATTATTAATGATTATTATGTTAGTTATGGTGTTATTAGTTATGGTGGAGGTTACAGTTTTTCAGTTTTAAATTTTTTTTATTTTTTTTTTACAGGCTGAAATAGTCCAGGGTCAGACGGAGTGTTTGTCCCTCAAAGGGAGGAGTTATAAAGTTTGATGGCCACAGGCAGGAATGACCTCCTGTGGCATTCTGTGGTGCATCGGGTGGGGGGATCAGTCTGGCACTGAATGTGCTCCTGTGTCTGACCAGCACATCGTGGAGTGGGTGGTAGACATTGTCCAAGATGCAACGCAACTTAGTTAGCATCCTTCTCTCTGACACCACCGTCAGAGCACTGGCTATCCACAGACTTCCATTGCCCTATCTCCCTGTAGGGATCAAGCACCAAAGACTCTGACAATAAGTCATTATTCACATCATCTCTGTCATCTTTAATTCATTTACTTGTTTCTCATGATTAAAACATTATTGTGACTGAAAGATGTCACTCATAGTGACAAACTCCCACAAGGACTAATGGGAAACTGTAAATGGTAAACCGATTTGAGCTTGTATTGTGCTTTTCTAGTCTCCTGACCTCTGACTACTCTACTTTTTAAACCCCAGGTCATACTTACCCATTCACGGCACATTCAGTCACTGATGGCATGTTATGTTAAGTGTCATTCAGTATCAGCTAATCCATTCACACGCTGCTGACGCTGCAGCAGGAGCTTTTTGGGGTTCAGTGTCTTGCCCAAGAACACTTGGACATGTGACTGCAGGAGCTGAGGATCAAACCCCCAACCTTACAGTTGAGAGACGACTGAGAGAGCTGCTCATTGGCACGTTTGAACTTTTGGTGGTAAGACGTACTCAGTGAAAGCAGAGCTGCAAACCATTCCCCGACTTCAGATCTTTTTTATCCTGATTGCAGTTGTGCTAAATGGAAGAAAGTGTCTGAAAGCACCATGCCTTCCTCCTCTTATCAGGAGATATTAATGAGAGAAACATTGGCTGATAATGGCTGCAGACCTCCAGCTGCCAGGAAATATTATGTTGTGATTTAGCTTGTTGTGTTGTTGATTCTACGTTTGTGTGCCCAGGAGAGAGCAGAAGGCTCTCTTTGTATTTAACAACCGACGTACTCACAGATCTGACTTGAAGTGCCGGTGTCAACTTGAATACGTTTGTTTTTTGTGTGGGCACATAATTTGTGACCTTTGTTTGTGTGTTGTTAACAATTCACTAGAGCGGTGAAAGACGACATTCCTACAATTCTACAATTCTACAATTCACTTAGCAGACACTTTTATCCAAAGCGACGTACATCAGAGAGTAAGTACAACACAAGCAAGGATCTAGAAAAAAGGGAACAATGTCAGTAAGAGCAAACGATCAGCTTTGAGTCTGATTGGACACACAGGTGCTGACAGGAAGTGACCAGAGGCAAAGCACAACATTGACGGCAGTTCTTGAGAGCTCTCATCAGTATAGAAACCATCTTATAAGTCGTCGTTATCAAACAAAAACCATCGTCATTACCATCATCATCATCAATAATATGGAGACCATCATCATTAAGTTAGTAGGTGTTCATAAAGAGCTGGATCTTTAGCTTTTTCTTAAAGGTGCAGAGGGACTCTGCAGATCCAATGGAGTTTGGTAGTTCATTCCACCACCGGGGGGCGACAGAGGAGAAGAGTCTGGTCAGAGACTTAGGACCCTGTTGTGAAGGTTGGATCAGACGCCTTTCATTGGCAGAGCGTAGTGGGCGGGAGGGAGTGTAGACCTGGATCAGAGAGTTAAAGTAAGGAGGAGACGTTTTTGTCGTACTCGGGTACCATGCCCAAGTTCCCTTGAAGAGGTGGTCTTTGGCCCGACTCCTGTGTACTTGAGTACGGTCCACGGGAGACGTGAACGCAACCATGCTCAAAAAAGTAAGTAGCCTACACCGCTATATGACATCATTTTAAACGGCTTCATGTTCCTTTAAAAACCATTGTTTCATCCTCTGAGCTGCACGGTCCATGTGGAAGTATAGGAAGAATGACGTTGTTGGCGTTTCAGAAATAACAAAAACACCCACCTGTTGGCAGGTAGGACTCAACCCCCGAGTGGTTGCCATAGTTGCTAGTTTCTTTTTCTGCTCCTTGGCAGATTTGCAAACCAATTATATGCATACTGCCATCTGCTATCAGACTGTGTTCATATGTGTGCTCATGCACGGAAAAAGGTTTCTAATGTGAACGCAAACAAGTGGGGGAGGGGAGGGTGTAGCAATCGTGCCTAATATGAGAACACCCTTAGAATGCATAAAATACTGTATGAGTTTCACTGTCACACTGCTTAAAGTTGATCCATATTTACTCCATATGTAAGAAAATATGGATGCAGTTTAAGTTTCTGGATAAGACTGATACAGAGGGAATAAACATTAAGAGTCAGTGTCTGATAAACCAAACCAAATAATGTCCTGGTACTTCTGTCATAGTGGTAAATACAGTAAAATTCAAACATTGGCTAACATTAGCTTCCTCATCCCAGAATTGTATATTTTTCTTACTTTCTAACTTTCATAGTTTGACTTTAAAAAGGCTACCTTGCATGTTGAGTGTAGCTGCTGGTGTTGTGCATGGTAAGGACAGATTGGGGCTGAGGGAAAAGATTCAGGCGGGAGTTTGGACTGGATTATAACTGCCTGACTGGGCTGCTTTGCCTACAGCTGACAGTTGCTAATGGGAAGGGTAATGGTAATGAGAGATCGAGCTAAGAGCAGGCCATGGGGTAATATTTTCATAATGAGAACATTTCCAAATAGGCTGTGCAGTTTTATAGCTGCAAGACATTCTGCATAACCTGAGCACAAATAGTGTTTTTTTTTGCATGTGACAGTACAGTGGATTCTAAGTTTGGGAGTTTTTGGCATAATGCATAGGAAGAAATACATATATAAGGTTTATTCTGGGGCTTCCCATGCCTCCTTTTGACAGATAGGACGGTGGACAGAGCCAGAAATCATGGAGAGAGAAGGGAGAACGACATGCTGGAAAAGGAGCAACAGGTCAGACTCGAACCACGGCCACTCGCCCGTAGGAACACAGCATCCTTACATGGGGCGCGCTCACCAACCACTAGATTAAACCGGCGCCCCCATAGGAAGAAATATTTACATGGCTATTTAATATTATTTATGGAAGCCCATTTCCGCTGGTTAAAAAAAATTAAAATGAAAACTTGGCTTTGTTGAGATTTGAAATAATGAGATAAAAAGTCAAAATTACAAGTCGGTGACTCATACCCTGCTCAAGAGAAGGATCGCGAAGGAATTCCAAATGTCACATCACTCCTTAAGCAGAGAAGCGTTTAAACACAGAGAGTGGGTCAGTGTGCTCTGGGAGAAACAAAAGGTTAAAAATGAGACCCAGCCTTAAACCTTGAAAATGTATGAGGTCCGTCCTGTTTCATTCTGCCCAGTGTCTTATAGTCTCAACACTCACCGGCCAGCCATCTGTCAGCCGTGACCTACTGGTGGCATGAACAAGGCAGCATGCCAAAGACTGCAAAAGGGAGGGGAGGGAGGGGGGAGGGGGGACAGGAGAGGAATGGGGAAAGAAGAGAGAGGGGATAACAGAGTAAGGGATGAAGGGATGAGTGTGCAGTCAATGGATGTAGCAGAGAGGATGAACCAGAGAGGAAAGAGGAGGGAACAGAGTGCAGATGTAATCCCCTCTGACCCATAAAGCCTGCAGCTCTCTCCAATCTGTTGCCTCTGAAAGGTTTTCACATTTACATCAGATGAACCTGATGAGGACTCCAGGGTTTAAAACGTACTCGTCACTGAAGGTTGTCAACAACACGAGAAACAAATTCAATGCCTGTTATCACCGCATTAGATAAACAGTCCATTGTCATCTTACTGCTCCTTCTCTGGCTTAATAATTACACAACCAAAGAAACAGCTATGATTTGTTTTCCAATTTTAGGCTTAATAACACTTAAATCCTTTTTTAAAAATACATTAGATACATTTTAAAGCTGTTCATTGTAACCAGCTTACTTTGGCTGTGCCTGCTCTTAAAGCAAAAACACTATCCTATTTATTTTTTGGTATGCATGGTGAATATCAGTACATCTTTTTTTCAGGGACACTGTCATTTAACTTCCCTCTTTTCTGATGAAGTTTGTTTTTATTGATAGCTATGAGGGTCACACTCAGCATTGACTTTTGTAAGTAAAGTGTCCTTTGAAAACTCCCACAGATGGAGGTTGAAGACACACCTATGTGTATGTGTACACACATGCAACATCACCAACAAAAATAAGCTAACTAGCAAGCCTCATCATAACAAATGTTCTCTGACAGCAATTTCGTCGTTCATATCTTTAGTTAGGAGGGGAAGACACATTAGAAAGGTACGTGTCCCGTGACATGTTGCTTTCAGGCGCTGCCGGACAGTTTGCGTAGGCACAATCAGGGAAAAAAGGCCCTGAGGTTGAGGGATCAGCTTGTGGCTATGCTCTCACTGTGCGAGAGCCAAAACTGCAATATGCCAGAAATCTGACTGGTCAGCAGCAGCTGTTCAGGCCGTGATTGGCCGTTGTGCCCCCGTACTGTTCATGACAAACGATGGGCGATCAAGATGAAATTTGTCCTGACTTCAGAATCAGTCCTGGGACTCAAAAAGCAGGTCTTAAATGGTCTGAAATCATGCACAGTGTATGACAAGTTTAAGACAATATAGAGACAATCAGAACAGACAGGAGCTTTCATTACTTATTGTTGTTTTGATGGTTTGTCTCAATAGGAAATGTTTTTTTACACTCTGTCACATGAAGCACCAGCACTCACTGTGGATGAGATCGATGAAGGGAAAGGTGTTCATGCATCCTTTAGAAGTTGACTGACCCCTCTGTCCCACACCGATCCATCTGCTGCTGAACAAAGTAAGATGACATGTGTGCAAGCCCACGCTAGTCTCACAAGAATGGTAAAGTAAAATTACCTTATTTGATTGGTCAAGACTTCACACGTGATAGCAGCATTTATTATATTGTCTTAATTTTTTTTTTTAAAGGAGGCTGTATTTAGAGATGTTAAAATTGCTTTCAAAAATAATATATTAACTTAGACAATTATAAGAAAGGAACTTATATTTTCTTGAAGTAATTTTAGGTTGGGCCAATTGCAGAAGTGGGTGGGCACAGGCCCCTAAGGTCCAGCCACAATGCTGCAGCTGGTACCAGGTTATTCATTTCATGATAAAATGTTATTTAATATAAACTAGGTTGCTTACATTTGTTACACAAAATAACTAAATGTAGGAATGAGGGCTCTCTGGAAAGGAGGGAAGGGCAAAGATAGTCTGTTGTTTTTAGCCTTTAAGCTCATGTTCAGTAAGACATGAGTTTAGACATCTAAATAGAATCAAGTCTAAAACATGATTCAAGCTTTCTGAAGACTTATGTTAAGTTAAAGAATCAACTCATCAGTTTTCTTTTTAACTCTGATCATCCTGTATCTGTTTTTCCCCTCACATATAATGAAGACAGCAGTGTTGACTCCAGCAGATTTGAGCATCATTTAGTTTCTAAGCAACATGGATGAGATCATCTCCATGCCCACATCTGAGGACGACCTGTCACCTCAACAGACCCGACAGGCTCTGCACCTTTTGTTAAACTGGAGAGTTTTAAAATAAATGAGACTCTTCAGGGAGGTGGAACATGTATGCATCCTCAGAAAGTCAACATGAACCTGCAACACCCTGTCAGAGGAGGTTCACTCATGTCCATGTTGAATCATATTATTGATCATATAAGATGAGACTGTTCTTTAAGAGGTGGAGAGTTAAGCTATTTAATATGAAATATCCAAAGTGTGAAACTCTATGGCTTGCACAGAAGTTAAATGTGTTGATATTCATTGAAAGGGTAAGAAGGTGGGGGGGGGATCACCCCCGTAAATCCTACGGGGGTGATCGACATCTGTGAAGTGCTCTGCATTCAAAATTCTTGCCATAGCATTTTGTATGAGCTGAGCTGGATATGTGTATTCATTGTTAGGCTGAGTCAGTCACATTACATTAGTTGCAATAGTTTAAAAAGAATTGGACATCAGCATAACATAGAACTTGATTCATGATACATTTCTGCATTGAAGAAACAGGACTGCACAAGTATCTTTACCTACCTGCCCCTTTATAACAAAATTACTATTAATTATACGCCACCTAAACTATAATGACTGCCGAAATATAATAATTAAAGTTTGATTTCCAATGACCAAAGAGAGTTTTCTGATAACCAACATTTGACGTCTTTGAGAGTTAAGGCATTTTAGACCAAAGTTTGATATAGCTGTGTGTCATTAGCAAAGCAACATTTGGCCAACAGATTCAATGATTTAATGGAAGCATGTAAAGAGAAAAATGAAGAGGTCCAAGAATATAGCCCTGGGGTATCCCTCAGGTGAAGTCTGTAGAGGAGGATTTGCAGATTTTAACCAAGAAAGTTCGATAACATAAACCAGAGACTTAAGCCATCCCAGTGCTGAGCCACAAATACCACGTTCTATATTTTCCATTTCCAATGGACCGCCATCTTCAGCTTAAAAAAATCTGCTTCAGAAAACAATTGGTGGCATCACTGAGACTACCAACATGTTTTATACTGCAGCATAATGAGTATGAGTCACACTCTAAATATAGGGTACAATGGCTGTAAAAAAAAGGTATGGATTCAATAATATTGTTATAGTAGTTATGCAGATATAGAAAAACAAAATTAAAAACCATTAAAATCAATGTCAAGAAACTGAACATCATTAGGTGTAGACCTGGGAGCATCTCTCAACATCAGGAATTTCAATCATTTCCAATTATCTGTAACAATCAGTCAGAAAGACGCTGACAGACGAACAGTGCACAGACACATACTGACAGTCTTGCGGACAATGTGAAAGATAGGCAGACGCACACGTCTTCTGTGTATGAATAGCCCTCTGCAGCCTCCTGTTTCTCTTCAGAGACATGACACCCTGCCTTGGATTCCAGACAAGCTCTCATTCTATCAATCAGCTGTAATGCCTTCAAGACAAACCCTGTCTGCTCTGCGTCTCGCTGGCTTCTGTCTCCATCTTGTTTCTCCTTTCTTGCCTTACTTTCTTCCTTGCACTGCCAGCTCAGTGTCAACATGAAGCTTTTCTTCCACCCTCTCTTCTTTCTTCTTGCACTTCATGTGTCTGCATTCCTCTCACCTCCTCTCTCCTGTTTCCCCGGCCCTTTTGAGAAAAATACTTCACGTATAAAATAACTTTTGTTGGCATACACTTCACTGTGTGGGAGAGGCGCTACATTAACACTGCAGGCAAAAGTGTCCCAAAGCTTCTTCTTTTATACGCTTGGATGTGACTCAAATCAGTTTTTTTTACATTGTGAGAAATAAAAATCACATCTGCAATTCTCATTTCTCATTTGGACCAAGCACATGTTGTACTATATCAGAAACACATCTGATTGTTTTCTTTTATTTTTTACAATGCAGCCTTAATCTGAACAGTCAAAGGATTCATGCTGCTTTCATGAACTGATTGTCCTACCGACAAGACTCATCCAAAGTAGCCCAGAACTTCCCAATTTTTTGTAGAAATACTGTTTCTGTGCAGCCATTCATGTCAAATCAAAACACTCCCAGCACCAATTCAGCTTCTAAACACAACTCAATACAGAAGTAGCAGCTTCTTAACTGCTTCAAAACGTGTACTTCCCAGTTCACATCAAGTTATGAATGAATCCTAAATGCTGGTCTCCATGTTTACTTCCCCATAACTGTGTGCTGTGTGCATGATTTCAGTTCAGGAGAGTGAAAAAAATCTTCTTATGTGTTGCACCTGAGCAATAAATCTGACCTAAGCACATTGACTCTGAGTGTGATTGTAACCGCTTTGTTCTCAGTCCATTGTGATGATGAGCTGGAGCTACGCCCTATGTTTGCACCTTAGACAAAATGTTCCACTAGTGACATGCAACTGCAAAAACAAATAGAAACATCATACAGTTTAATCTAGCTTCAGGTATATCTCGATTAGGCGATTAAATTGGATTATTGTCCTTTCCCCGTATTCAAGGACTAGAGGGAAATAGACTTATTGTCATTATATGTCTGTCTCCTCTACAGTAGGTGGCCATATGCCCTATAGCTGAAAGCTAGTTTACTACTGGACATTCAGGTTGACCTAAATCATCATAACATAAATTGTGTATCCTCATTTTGTTCAAATTTTTGTGGTTCTCGCTCTAGCACTCACCATGTTGATACCTTTGACTTGTTTCCTTCATGGCTTTCTTATGCTGTGCAGCTTCCAGATCAATGCCCAACTGGGAAAACAGTGGAGCACGCACAAGCACACATTAAGCTGTAAACATGTTAGGGTAAGTCGACCACATTTTCTAGATGTGTTAGTCCGATTTTGGAGACATTTGAGTGCTGTTCTGAGTATGATATCAGTCAGACAAACACGTTTATATGTATTTAAAAAGTGTAGTTTTAGTCACAGCAACACAATCTATCAATTTTTTAAAATCATGTAAATGTGCAGACTGAAGTTTCTTACTACCACTTTAAATGTGTATGCGTTTAAAGTTATGCAGGTACAGCTTCAACCTCATTCACACAATTAGAAAGGTGAGTGAAACTCATTGCACATATCTACAGCCGATCTCACTGTAGCAGCAGAGTGGCTGAATGGTGTTAACTTCACTTCAAGAGTGCTGGAGGTATAGCTATTTGGACTAATTAACCTCTTTTGCCCCTTCTCCAGTGAGGGGGCCCTTAAGGAAGAGTATCAGGCCCGGCAGAGAACAACCTGGCCTGGGCAGATGGCGACCCACAACCCCCTAAGGTGGGAGAGTAGGAGACTGGGAAGGAGTAGATAGGAAAGCACTGGAATAATTTCTGTAAAGCTAACAGAGGTGATAAAGGTTTCTTTCACTCTCATTTTGCAGGATTAAGTACGATCATTTAAATACAGGAGCTCTAATTGTAAGACTGTAAGAATGTTGTCTTGTGCTCGGTCATATGCTGAGGGGGAAAAATGTTAAATGGGAAGCATTTATTGTCAATATACAATGGAGAATAAATTAAGTTAGATACTCCATTAGTGCTCAACATTCATATAATAAAGCTTGCATTCAGCATTTTTCCTGATCAAGAAACCGTCACTAGATAGTCTTATACAGTTATCAGATCCTAACAAAATGTAGAAACACAGATTGCATTAAAACAGGCCTAAATGTTGCCTAAGGCTTTATATCTTCTCCTGTACACAAAGGCAGGCCTACTGGACAACAACATTACCATACAAACTGCAGCTGAAAAACCAAATGAAGCCGTGTGCTCAGCTCAGTTGCTGGTGATTCATGTAGTCCTAAATATAGTCTAGACAACAACCTGAGGGCATATGCTGAGAGACTTGTTAGGATCTGTAGAAAAAACTGGAAAGCTGTTTGTGCAACATACTGTAACAAAGACACAAAGGCCACCCAAGAATTCATGGAGGAGCATCAGAGTCGAAGAACAAAACCGAGGACTATCTTTTAAATGTATTAATAAATGTATTAGGACACATTTTTGGGGTGTTTTTACAGTATGTGTGTGTGGGCGGGGGATCCTCTAATACAATAAAAAACACTGACAAAGTAGCTTGTTTTTCTATATGTTATTTTCAAACAATGACAAAAACAAAATGTAAATCATGATGTGATGAGGTTGGAAATGAACAGATTATTGTTTTCTATAATTGCAGGCTATTTGGTCCCTTTCTGGGTCCAGGTAAATGGTAAATGGACTTGAGCTTATATAGCACTTTTCTAGTCTTCTGACTACTCAAAGTGCTTTTACACTGCATGTCACACCTACACATTCACACACTGATGGTAGAGATCACTATGTAGTATCATCCATCAGAAGTAACTAATCCCACTCATATACCACCACCAAAGCAACGGGAGCAATTCAGGGTTAAGTGTCTTGCCCATGGACACATCGGACATGTTGCCCAGCTGGATCGAGCCCTCGACCTTCCGGTTGAGACAGCACTGATGGCCAGGCAGAAACTGCATCGTAGGCATCATGGTTCACAGGGCTAGTGGCTCCCCCTGGTGGCCCAGCTGTCAGACCCAAGGGAGGGCAGGGACGAAGCCAACCAGGTTGGATCCACTGGAAGCAAGAACGAGCCACCCCTATGGATTGAAGGTAAACCTTGAATGGAACGAGCACCCGTCTTTTGTGACGCTTCTTCCAGAAGGCCACACGTTATAGACGGTGCAGATAATCAGGGATGTTTATGATCAGAGGAGGAAGGCTGTTCCCCCATGGCATCTCTTGTCGGGTTACATTTTTCCCAAGAAGCTATGATGTTAAGCACTTTGGCGATCATAAACAAGGAGAGTAGTTACATCCCCACAGGAATAGCACAGAGGTAAAAGACAAGCAAACATAAGGCAGAGGTAGCAAGGCACTGACAGACGGCTGGCCAAACATACTGCCGCCATCTTGCCTCAAGTCTTCTCTGTTAATTTCTTTTTGACCATTTCAACGATAAAAATAAAGACTGTATTTCACAGGAGAAGCACTTTGAAGCATTTCTCCTACCTGTGAAGGGCCTTTCAGATAGGATACAGATACAGCACAATGTATCCGTCCAATATTAAGAAGAGCGCCCTGACCTTTTACTCTGCTGAGGAGAAGAGCAGCAAAGATCAGGAGGGTGTGTGTTCAGAAGATCCTTAGGGAACGACAGCATTTGGGAGAGTTCAGGCCCCAGTTCAGCTCCACAAGCACAACACATTTTTGCTGCTTAACACATAACTCACCTAACGCCCAAACTGTTGGAGATTTTTTTTCAAACAAAGAACTTTCATGCAGATGTCCCCGTAGGTCTTTAAACTAGAGCTCAGCATCTACTCTCTTATTGGACAAGGTGTTGAATTCACAGAACGCTGCTAAGTTGAAAATGTTCTAATTTCCGAGCAGCGCGAAAGGACAGCATGCGCGACCTTGCCATGCATTCAGCTTGGAGCTGTGAAGACACGCTCTTGCACCATGCAACACATAGACAATGAATGGGTTTGAGAGCAGTGCCCAGCACTGGTAAAAAAAAAAGGAAAAGTTGTTAACATGGACAGAAAAACTGAAATGCGAAATAATGGGATTTTAAATGTCCAATTAAAAATGTTATTTATTGTGATTAACTATAGAAATTCAATGATTAATGGCGATTTAAATTAAATTTATATTTAAATATATATACAAGATGTGGATATATAAAAACTCTTCTTTGCTTATTGATTTGTGCATTGAAAGGCTGCACTTATTACACTTTCTTAAACCAGATTAGGTCTCTCCACACACACACACACACACACACACACACACACACACACACACACACACACACACACACACACACACACACACGCACACACACACACACACACACACACACACACACACACACACACATGCGCGCACACACACACACACACACACACACACACACACACACACACACACACACACACACAGCGAGTGATGTATTTGGGTTTAGCTTGCTAAAGACAGGTGGTACATACAGAATGCTTATTTATGCAGACTACACATGTTTGAGAACAAGCAACTAAATGCACTGTGTGTGTCTGGGTCTATTTTTATTTCTCTATGAGGATGAGTGTGTGTGTGCATCTGGGGATTATATTTGTACAGGTGTGTGTGTCTGTCTGTGTGTACAGTATGTGTATAGCAACAGTAATCCAGTGTTGGTTTAGCTCTGAGAGTCCCAGTAAGGGCGTGGAGTGATAAATCATTATAAGAGTGGCTTTGCTTCTTGACTCCACTTGAGGAAAGGACAGCTCCGGCACATCATTCATATTTTCTGTAAATGAAAATCGACATTCCATCCCCCTGACACAACCTTGAGGTTTTCGTTGGCCACAGAGTGTTTTCTGAGTGTTAGCTCTGCTGTGCTTGACACGGTCTTCCTTCCAAAATACGTCTCTCAGTGGATTCTCAAAAGCCTCTGAAAAAAACCTGAGAAAATCTCCTATAAGGCTCGTCAGAGTTACTCAGGCAGAGATAAACCTCAGGAGATGACATACACGTTGAGGTGTTTGCTGCTCGAGAAACATTCATCAAATCTTTTGAGCCTAAAGACAGAAAAGTCGGATAGGTCAGAGCTATACAGTAGCTAAAAGGATAAAGTGAATGAACTTTCCAATCCTGTTTCAGTACATTCAGCCTGGCAATGACACAAACAAAATGCTTTTTTAAGACTCGATTATTCAACTTGCCGACTCTGTCAAGTGACAGGAAAAAGAGAAGGAGCAGGACCCTTTAGTGCAATGATGTTTAGCAAGTGAAGTAACCTTGAGCATTGTTTGTCGGCTGTTATTAAAAAGAGCATCAGTCTTTTGTTGAAAGTCTAAATGCTCTTAAAAATCACTTACCAATCTCTCAAAGCAGTAACCAGGTACCAAGTGCTAAAGCCCAGTCAAAGGAAAGTAAACTCAGTTAGCTATTGCTGCTATTATGAGTCATACTTCTGTTATTATTCAGGCTTTCTCTCTATGTCAGGCATTTCCTCTTATAGCACCATACCATCTGAAAATGAACTGAACATTTCAATGTAAGCATTAAACAATATGGCACTCAGCCTCAACATTTCACAGGGCTCAATAAGCTTCTCCTTTTCTGGCTCTATAGAGCACAGACTGAGTGTACTCACTGCTGGTTCTTTAGCTGCATAGCCCCCACTGTCACAACTAGTCACTAACTCTGTGTTCCTGCAGGTATAGTCATGGTCTGAAGTGGGCTAAATATAAAAACAGCTTCCTGCTGCTGCAATGGTGGCAGGGCAAGTAAACAGAAAACATAAATAGCTGAGATGTGCTTAAAAGCTAGAGTTTAGATGAACTACCAAACTGGGTGATTTATTCTGATGGTTTTATTATTACTAGATATAAACAGACTGTGAAAATCAGAGCTGGTACTGATACTGATGTTTTGAATATCAATTTTGTTGATGGTTGATTTTTGTACCTTTTTTTGAAGGGGGGAGGCTGTCATGTCTTTATTAGAACCACAGGACAGTGGATAGAGTCGGAAATCAGAGAGAGAGAGAGAGAGAGAGAGAGAGAGAGAGAGAGGTGGGAAAGGGGGATGGGGGATGAAATGCAAGTCAAGCTACATTTGCATCTTTCTTCTCGATACACCTTCTAAAACTTCAATTAATGCCAGATTAAGTTTCATCTGAAGACAATTTGGAACAAGTTAAGAAGAGATCTCCTCTGATGCTCACAAATCATCAAATCACCCTGAGCTGGACAGCGGGGTCGTGATGCTGTGTTTTCAATCAGGGCTGTAGGTGCCAGTCAGAATATCATCATGCCCTCCATTTATGTGCAGTTCACACCATATCTTACAATAAATACCATAAACCACAAAGATTGAAGAGAAAAATACAGCTGCAGTGTATGTGAGCCCCTCTCTATCCCCGGGGCAGGCCTACATGGTTTAGTGGAATATGAGGGTGGCTTAATGAAGAATCTCACAGGAGGTAATGAAAGGCTATCTGTATTCACACATCAGTTTTATCTTGCTATTTTCATCAGAACTGTTGTCTATAATGAAGATTTAGCTACACCCCTGCAGCTATAATTAGATGAAAAAAGAAAATGAAAAAGATATGTATTAAACATTTCTGTTAACAAAATAAATCCCTTTTTCCTGCTCCTGATTTTATTATGGGTGCCAATACACTGCTCTAAGCCAATCACATGAATCACATCCTGATTAAAGAACAGGATGAATATTTTTTTTTTTTCAGAAAAAAAAAAAAAACGGATTAAATATCCCTTCATACGCTGTTTTGATAAAAGGTCATGTCTTACTAGACGCTCATGCATCATATTCCCAGGGAACATGATGAGCATCCTAAAGGAAGCTGGTGGAGGAAGCGGTGTCTCCACTCTCCCTCTGTCCTACGGCTTTCAGACGCTCATTCTGAATTCTAAATGACCTCATCACTATACTTAACAAAGTTAGCTTCTCTTCACTTTAAAAATCTGAATTGGGTTACATTTCCGGGCATGAGTAAACTTTGCCTGATGCCTGGAGTACACTGGGAAATGATCATTTCATTCATGGGAGACTGTTATGAAAACAGATGAGAGCAGACAAAACGTTTTTCTTTTTGTCTTTGTGTACAGGGTTGTGTCCCTGTAATGAAAAGTGTGTCTACCATCTGTGAGTTTGCAACATGTTTCCATGTTACTGCTTTGCTCTCAGTCTATGAAAGGCATGACTGACATAACATGAGTGATAAATTCAGACAGACACAGGGTTTGGAATAGAGACAGAGACTGGGTCAGTATTTGCTTATCTGCAGAGAGATTAAGATAATCTGGAATGCACAGATGGATGAACAGTCAATCGCCCACGCACACACACACACGCTCACTCTCACACTCAAATTCATGAAGAGAAACTTGGGCTTCATCAGTGAAAGCCAAGGTTAGAGAAACCGAAGAGGAAACTTCAGTAGTTTTCATTGATAGCCCAGTCATCCCTGCAACATGTCATTTCTGTATTATATCCTCAATCAAGATTTACCAAAACCTTTCCTTATTAATGTCAGAGAGCTGGGTATCGTCCACAACCTCACAATTCAATTTGATTTAAATTCTTTGTTAATTTCTTTATCAATTTGATATTAATCAATATGCTTTGATATCGATTTAATAAAACAATCACAGGAATACCCAGATAACTCCTCACAGTACCTTCTGATATTTGTAATAATTATGTGTGCATTGTTTGTATAGGTTTAGAACAAACTGACTCAGAAATGTATTTTATCGTTGCATTATTCTTTAATAATCAAAGAATAAAACATTAAAGTACAGTATGAAGTGCCTGACCTGAATTTGCAGCAAATAAACATAACAGTGCTGTAATGGCATGGACCAAAACTACAATGTAAAGTGCACAATTGTGTCTGACACGAATTCAATCTGACCAACAACAAATCAATCTGAATCGATATTGAATTGGGAAAATAATAATTGCAATGCATTGATGAATCGATATTTTTAACCAGCCCTAATTAATGTCATCAGTAGAAACAGCAGACTGAGGAAGAAGAGAGGCCTGCACACTGGTTTTAATTGATCACAACATTATAAAAAGATCACCTGAAGAAGACCTCTGGTCTAAACGATGTGATCATGTCAAAGTTTTTGTGGTATTTGAGCAAGTGTGCGGGCCTATCTTCTTCCTCAGTCGGCTGGTTTTGCTCTGCCCTGCACCTTTTTCATCAGTAGAAACAAAGCACAGGTGTAATAGTTCATTTTTAATGTGATTTCCAGCACGTCTTCCTTTTAATCTTTAAGGTAGGCTTTCTTGTACAAGTTTCCCTGATAAATAATTGTCATATCGTCCAGCCATCATCAACAGATCTGAGCTGGTAAAAGTGTTAAACACTCACAAAGTGGCTGCAGTCTTTACCATGCTCTCACAGCAATTTATGTGTAGAGCTGATGGGGAGCAAATTCATGACATTTTCTAAATAATTTGATGTTTGAGGCTTCAAACAAGCTGCCTGCGACACACTCAACCACTACAGCAGAGCTGCATACAAGCTGCCCTGCTGTGTGAGTCGAGTGTGTCGCGGCTAAATACAGTTCAGGAGGACTGCAGACACAACATAAGGCTGAAAAATCCCTGTACCTCATCTTTGTTTCCCAGAGAAAGAAATACAGTCGCTCTTCTTTCTAACTGACACAATGACTTGATGATTGAAAATGTGATCGAAGGAAGCAATCTTTTTCGTAAAAAGTCACTCTAGATAAACTTGTGTCAGTCAGTGCAACTGACTTTTGAAGCTAAAGTATTAGAATCTTCCAGCATGGTAGCCAAAATAATACAACTTATGAACTATGAAAATACACTATCAACACTGTTTCTCTATTTCCTTATCATCTGAAAGCTCAGAGTCTGAGTCCCCAGCCTCAATCAGGAGCAAAATGTTCTCTTTCTTAGTCACCTGTCACCTTTGAGATCATGATTTTCATTAAAAAGAAGATTAAATATGCACCAATGTCCACAACAGAGGGCAGGTTAAATTTGGTTTATTTAAATAAAAAAAGCGACTTGAAATGTTTTTCGATCCCAAACATCTCTATTTGCTCAGGAAAAAACATAAATGTGTGTTTCAACTTCTAACCTCTCTTGCCTCCATAACATGTGGCTTTTGAGTTGGCAGCCATTTTACCAAGGCAACCCTTCCTATTGTGAATGACTCACCCTGACACATGATAACTCATTAAATAGACCAGGATGTCATCTGAATGGCAACACAGGTTTCACTCTGCTAACTCAAAAGGTTTTATAAATATCCTTGAGATGAATGTCCCCAACAGTGGATACAAATGAATTGCTGGGTCTCACGAGGATAGGTTGATGTGTTGGAAGCAAAGAAAATGGTTAAGGATGTCATCGACTTTCTCGAGGGGGAAATTATGATTGCTAGACCACTGGAACAGAGTTTCTCCATAACTGCAGCGCTTGTGTTGTGTTTCCTGTCTGCATGGGTAAGTGGAACAGATTCAGGGTCATGGGGAGCGAAGGCAGGTCTGATGCAACAGAAGAGCTACTGGAGCTCAAATTGCTCGATAGGTTTATGCTGGTTCTTATGGAAAGGTCTCACAGTGCATTCAGTTGGTTGTGTGTGGGGACTCTGCTGGGTGTCCATGCTAGCCCACCTCAGTAGTTGTAATTGGGTTGGTTTTTTTTAACTACCGTCATTACAACCAGCATCAAATGGCTGTTTGATAACCAATTAATTTTAATTTCATATTTGAAAAGCAAAACATGGCAATACATGTTTAATTATTCAACACATTTCAAAGACAATTCAAGGGTGCTTCTCTGTGTGAACAAATACTGAATTATTTGCTTGATAACATCAATTTTATATTTTTCATTTGACCATGCCTTCCTACCTGAGTGTAAACTGTCGACTAAGTTCCTCTAAGTAATATTGAGCATTTGACTTTTTATTCCTTTTAGACTAATACGTTTGAGCATGTCATTTTCTGCTGTGTCCTTGGGTTTAATCTTATTTCTAATGCAATGGTTCCCAACCTTCTTTGGCCTGTGACCCCACACTGACTTTAAAAAAAACCCTCTGGCGACACCAGACGACCAAAACACAAACAGCATTTTGGTTAAAATTGATTGGTTTTCAGTCATGTAATGTAACCCACACCCTTTCACACACTGATGGTAGTGGTTGCTATGTAGTATCATCCATCAGAAGTAACTAATCCCATTCATACACCACCACTGAAGCAGCGGGAGCAATTTGGGGTTAAGTGTCTTGCCCAAGGACACATCGGACATTTGGCCAGCTGGGGATTGAACCCTCGACCTTCCGGTTGAGAGGTGACGACTCTACCAATTGAGCCACAGCCGGCCCTTGTTGATAATATTGCTCGATTTTAATTTTGAATCATACTGTATATATTTTGACCTTGTGAAAAACTTTGTTTTGAAAAGTGCCGTAGCATATAACGATAAAGAGGCCTACGTTTATTATTGTTATCATTATTACAACAACAGGTGTTTAATTCAATGTGTTTTTAATATTGTTATTTTCAAATGAAATGAAGTTCTTTAAAAAAAGTTCTTTATAAAAACAAGATCTGGTCTGCAAATCTTTTTTTCTAAATGTGAGTGTTGAAAAACGGGGGTCGTCTTATAATCAGGGTCGTCTTATATTCGGACCAATACGGTAATTAAAGCTTAAAGTTCTGCTTATTCTTTCTTCAGATATTTATTGCACACTACTGTTCCATACCAAAGCGTTAAGAGATTGGGTCTATTTTAGAGAAACCTGTGATTTGTCTAAAATGCATTATTACGTTTTTTTTTTACATTTTCCTCTGATATGTAGTGAAGAAAAAGGGGGCTGTAATGGAAGCAGTTTCTCCCCTCCCTTTAATAATTTTCCATCTACCAATGTGCACAAGGGGAAAGCCTTGCTTCATTCTGGCTAGAGAGGGAAGATTAGAGGATTTTCATCCACTCAAGGGTTCAAGTGTGGAGTGAAGAGCCTGAACGACCAACATGAAGATCCTTGGCTCTGCCACTTGAAGAAAGGAAATCACTACTGTTATCATTCATGTTCCTATCTCCAGGATGTTGCAACCTTTAAAGCCTTTTACTGATGTAACACTGTTATCTTCTTCAAACACTCTTTGAGTTAAACATGTCCTGATTTTAAAGCAGATTATTGTAATTACAATACATGCACGGTGTTATTTTTAAAACTGGACATTTTAGAAAACATGTTAGTCTGAATGAAATCATATAAAGATGAATCTTTATATGTCAGACGAACGCACAGAGATAATGTTGGGGATCGATCTACTCTTGCATGTGTACCTCTCAATTAGGGCCAGGCGATATGGTCCAAAACTCATATCTCGATATTGTTTAGCTGAATGGCAATACTTGATATACATGGATATATCTTCTATAAACAGTGAAAACACATGAAAATAAACTACCTGTTTGTGAATTTAAAAAGTAATGTTATAAAATAAAAATGTTCCTTAAATACAATAAAAGAGAGAGAGAGGAGGAAGACAGAGGGACAGACAGTCAGTCATCATCAGTGAGATGAGAAATGGTGAACTGGCACCTCTATAATGTTATTTTAATGCAACATAAACTATATCCATATTAACAATATTATCTTACCCTATATCTTGTTAGAAAATATATCGATATATTTTAAAAACTCGATTTATTACCCAGCCCTACTCTCAATCAGACTCAAACTGGAGTAGGCATTTTGTGCATGAAGTCAAACAGCCTAAATGCATAGCAGAGGTTGAACTGTCATCTGCTTTAGCATACTGACATAAGCTAGTGGATTGCATTTGTACCAAGAGGAAAGCACAGAGTCTGTACTAAATGAACAGAGATGTAAAGTAGTCCATGTTTTCACAGTTTGACACACAACCAGTTTGTCGCTTGTTAACTTGTTAGCAAGGTTAACTCAAAGAAGGTCACCACCTACTAAGTAAAGTTGTCGTACTTCCTTCAGTAAATCGATTCTCCCCTGGTGCTTGTATTCATGGACTAATCGAGCTATAACCGTAGCTAAACTTAACTGCGCATGTAAACGTAGTAACGTAATGCTTGTGATTACAACTATTTGTTCAAAGGACTGTTTCCTCCATTCACTGCAGAATCAATTACTAAAGAAACACTCAAAATATGTCCATAGAGGAATGTTGATGTCAGTCAACCTTAAACTAGCTTTCAAGGGAATTCAGTTTGGGACTTTTCATCAAACAGCTGTTTATTTTCATGGCCTCTTTAACCTCTTGATGTCTCATTCTGTCTCTTCATATGTTTCTCAATGTAGCACAGTCTGCAGAAAAGCATTCAATATAATCACAATAACATATAAAATATGGATAAGTGTCAGATATACCAACCCTCAACCACCAAACAAAATGCAAATATTGATACGAGATCAAAGGTATCCTCCTGAGAAATCAAACAGAAGAGCATCTAATATCAGCAGTCTGAGTTCTTTTTATTAGTGACAGTGAGAATATTCTTCACCGCGCCTTTTTGTTGTTGTTGTTGTTGTTGTTTTCATGTATCTACTTCCCCCTCCTCTGTCTCTCTCCTCTTTTATGGGTCATCTTTGACATTTTCTTGCCACAGTCATTTGAAACTGCTTCTAATATGTACACTCACGACGAAATAAAAAATACAATTTAACTTTATTTGTTATTGGGCTCACCTATCCCCCAGAACAAAAAACTGGATATCCCGTTTTAAAGAATTAATCAGTTTCTAGCAAACTTCCAGCATGTCTTTATAAGTGTAGATGGTGTTTTAAAAAAAAGATACCATGAACTGATCATTTATTAGAATTACCACTTCAGGGTCAGGCCACTTCTTTGTATGTTACCGCTGAGTCAGGAAGATGATTTTAGTTGTTAATCTACTTATTAACAGATTCAGACCTGACACTTTAATGATGATGGGTTGCAGTCTCTTAGACACTTCCTATGAAAGGTGTCCTGCACATCTTTAATAGGAATAGGAAGCACAACCGATTGTTTTCTGAGGACGGTCTAGTACTAAAACGTTGCTAATTAATGTTTGTTTGCAAGTTAGACATCCTGTGGGAGTTCACCTGTATATTTTTGATGTTCACACCTGTCTTATGAAAACGATGTTATGGGAAACAATGTTTTTTTTATTGATAAATTGTAACTTTGCTTTAAATAAAAAACTCTCTCAAAGAGAGAGATGACGCACTCCATCTACGGGTATGTTTTTGTCACTTTCAGCACTATCCGCATCAGTCAAATTATTCATAAAATAGCAGCCACATACATCTATACTAGCTAAGAATATTGGATAAATATAAAGGATCAGTTTAAAACATAGCCCAATACAGATTTAGACTACAGTGATTTTTTAATCACTTAGATTTCCATGTCATCAAAGGTCAACGGTAAAATATTGATCTGAGCTAAACTGATTTATAGTATGCATATAATCTGAACCTCTGTTAGAACCTTTACACAAGCAGACTGAAGAAGAGGCAATACACTACAAACACATCTAGACCTATACTTGTTTTACATAGCAACACATCCAGCCATGTGACTCTAGACAGAGTATTGCTCCCCTCATCTCACACTCTCACTCTTTTTTTAATATTCTTGTTTTCCCTCCCTGCTGCCCTTCTCTTCCCCTTCTTTATCTCCAGCACACAAAGATGCACAGGGCTCTGTGAGAGTTCACGTCCTCAGTTTCTTGTCACAAGCCATCATCTCTGGAGTGAAACGGAAGCTGAATCTATGACAGCTGACATGCTTCACATTATGTTAGGGACCCCCGCCAGCCTATGAATGGCTCTGAGCCACACACACACACACACACACACACACACACACACACACACACACACACACACACGCACACACACACACACGCACACACACACACACACACACACATGCACTCACACAATTAAGACCAAATCAAAAGGAGCTCAAAGTGAAGAAATTCAAAAACATTTCAATTGACTGTTGAAAGAACCAAAAAAAAACATGCTTGTGAAAGGGGTTATATAAGTTAGTCTTTCTGTTTCAAAAGCAGGATCAAACAAAAAAAAAAATATATTCATAACAATGTAATAATGATCAACAATAGGGATGCACAACTGATCACAAATTGATGGTTATACCAATGCATTCAAAATCTTTTAGAAAAGCTCAGTCTGTAGGGACTTGGGTTGGGAACCGGAGGGTCGCCGGTTCAAGTCCCGGCATGGACCAAGTCCAGAAATTGGTCTGGTAGCTGGAGAGGTGCCAGTCCACTTCATGAGCACTGCTGAGGTGCCCTTGAGCAAGGCACCGGACCCCAAAACTGCTCTGGAGCGCTCGCTGTGGGCAGCCCCCTCACTCTGAGACCTCTCCTTTAGTGCATGTCCATAGGATCCTGTTTGTGCATGTGTGTGTGTGTTTCAGCCTATGTGTGTGTAGCATGTTCATTAGACAGAGTGTAAAACTGTATTTCCCCTCGCGGGATTAATAAAGTATAAATTATTATACGTTCTACAGCAGTGTGAAATCTTTTCTATGCATGTCGGGATTTTTCTCAATTTTGTTCAATTATATTGAAACAAACAACATAAGTAAAAAATCCCTCCGGTCAAGAGAAACAGCTTAAGTTTAAAATGAAATAACAAGACCACAAAATATCAGACACGACTATCAGCAACATTATTATTGCCCACTTTTCGGGGGCCGAATGCAGAATACAAACTGTATGGATAATGCTGAGAGGTCGTTTTCAACGTGTAAACGGCAAGTATCGCTAATATGATGGTTGGAAAATGTTCAGTAAGGCAGCCCCCGAGCACTGAGGATATAATTATGTGCAGTGATTGAAGAGCAGCCATGAGCTTTAGTATACACTTGTATTTCTCTAATAAGTAAGCATAGGGTGTATACTTATGCTCTGACAGCTGCTAATAGAAAGTCTGAGGGCTTGTTTTTCATAAAATACAGTAAAAAGATCAACTAGGTTATAAATGGTAACAAACCTCAGTCATTAACAGTGACTTTGTGACTGATTTGAAATAAGGAAAACAAGGTTTTTATGGTACCAACATCCAAGTTTAACTACTGTAAGAGTATGTTGAACAGTGTGAGTCAGTGGCAACTGCTAGTTATCAGTACTCTATAGGTTTGATATAACATGGTGGAGTAATGGCTTTAGGTGGAAAACACAGAAGAAGAACTACAATCAGGTTGTCAAATGTAAGACAACAGCAAGTCGGCAGAGTCTATTTGTCTTTTTAGGTCTCATCAAATCTGTAAGTCCTCTGAGGAGAATCAATTTCAGAGCCACTGTTTTAAACAATCCAACATTTTTTTTTTTTTTTTAACAGACTATTCACTCTGGTCACTAAAGCTATGAGGCACACATTTTTAACTTCCTGGAATGAAACATAAAGCCAAAGATAAGTTTAACCTGACACTATACATCAGCAGACATGTTAGAAAACCTCCTCTGATGGATCAGAGAACACATAGCAAGCTATTTTGTGCACCTAGTGTCGATTTTAGTCTCTGCCTCATGAAATCTTGAACTAGGGGAAACAAGCCATGCATTTTGATGCAACAGGAGGATATCAGACGGGTTTGCAGAGACTTGCATACAAATATAGAGAGAGATGAGAAACCACTTGAGCCAAGAGGAGGTTATCAAACAAGTCAATACTGCTGGAAAATCATTTTCACAAGGTGTTTTTACAAGCTTCTGGAAAGTCCTTGCAATCTAAGATGGACTGTGTTTGATGTTGCTCCGTTAATTTGGACACTGGGGTGTTTGTTTCCTCTATTTATTTCAACCTGAGTTCTAACACAGCTCACAGTGCTGTTTGAACATGATGTGTTATTCACAAGCTCAATCTTGGGCTCCAGTTCACTCATACATGCCAAATCACCATCCAGTTGGCAAATAAACTGAAATCATCATCTTCACTTTCATCTGTTTTGTTCCCAAAGTTCACTCACAGAAAGCAAAGGCAATGTCTGGAGAGGTGCAGGACTGTGAAAATATGGGAAAAATTTTTAGTACTTTATTATTAAAAGTTGGACTTCATGATGTTGATAGATTTTAACATTTTAATCAGTGACTACATTTCACCATTTGGGAGAAAATATGTAATTATGAAATTCCTTTGCAATCCATCCAACAATAATGATGTCCTTCTATTAAGAACAAAAACGTCATGGTATGAAAGCCTGTATGAAGTCACACGATAAAAATAGTCCGAATTCATCCTATGTGAAACATGAATTTCCGAAAAGAATATCAAGGCAATCCATGCAGTAAAAACTAAATTCTATAGCCTAAAATAAATCAGAAAGGCCCCAGAATTGATCCCTGAGGCACTCATCAAGTTTACAAGGGTTGCGGCTTGGGGTATTGTCACACAAATAAACTTTGTTACCAAATATGATAACAAATGTGAAAAACTACGCTATACACTATTCAAGCCTTTTATTTGAATTACTTGTCTATTATGCCAAAGCTTACTTAAAATCCTTGTTAACAAATATGAGATTTGCCATATTTTTATTAATGGGATGGTCTAACTTTCTACTTGCTGTGAAGAAACTCCTTTAGTTTTCCTGAAACTGGGTAAAAGTTAAAATAGTCATTATTTAAACACAATTTGTGGGTTTTGGGTCCATGTGTTAAATACAAATGATAAGATTTTGATGATGCATTGGCAGTTCTGGAGTTATTAATTGAGTCTTTTAAGCTAGGTGAACACCATAGCCACATCATCATTACATCATCAAGTGCTGCATTAGTAATATTACTAATAATGATAGATTGGATTTATACAGCGCCTTTCAAGAGACCCGAGGACGCTTCACATGTCGGAGAGCCCAAACAAAGAACAAAACAAAAACCAAACTGAGACAGGTTAAGGGCGGCAGACTGATGGAGAGAAACGGTTCTGAGAGGTTGTAGACTGTAGGCTGTGGAAACCACATGGTGTTTGAGAAGTTTTTTTGAATGAGTCCAAAGACAGGGCATTGTTCAGTGTCTAGGGACTAGAGGTTTGGGGATGTGGTGTGTGGCTGTAGGAGGTTGGAGAGGTACTGAGGGGCTAGGGCATAACTAGCATAACTACTGTAACTAGAAGCTGCATGTAATGTGTTGAGTTTATAATGTTTATTATAATATAACTGAGACAAATTAATGTGCAGGGAAAATAGTAAAATATCATATTTCATGTCATGTACGTCTTTGTCACCTGCTACTGGATGCTTTGAATTTCCCTCGGGTTCAATAAAGTATCTATCTATCTATCTATCTATCTATCTATTGCTTTTAACAATTAAAAATTGTTTTATAATTTGCTCAAAATTTCTGCAATAAAAAGGAAAATCATTTTAACTAAAATTGCAATAGATCATATTTTGCAGGATTATTTTAGTTTTTGATGGTTTAGACTATTTTTCCATTTATGTTCCAACACTCACACAGTATGCCGTAGCCACTTGGCCTTGGTTTTACTCCAGAGGTCTTGATAATATCCCCCTGTTTACTATAACCGGTTACAAATATCTCCCTTGACCTTGAGCTGAAGTAAGCATAAATAATGCATGGAGAACTGTCAAAAATGTATAGGCTTTACACAGACAGAGTCAGTTTTTCCTCTTAAGTTTTCTCAGGGCTCTTGGTCAGCAGGGCCAGAAAGTGTGAGGATTAAATGTGTATACATAAACCAGCATGGTGAACAAGTTACAGCAGAGAAACACTTCAACAGATCAAACTGCATTAGCTTCCTACAAGCCGTGCACATGACATGATCATCCAGCTGTCCTCACATTGTGACATTCCTTTTCGACGTAGACTTAGATTCATGTAGATGAGTTTGAGCAGTGACCCTTTACAGAGTAAGAGAACACATTCCAAACAGTGTGATAGAAAAGGGCTAATGTTTAGTGAGCAGGATGTTGAAGCAGAATGGAACCCCCACAGGGTGAGATTCATGTAGGGGTAATTGTCTCACACTTGATAAATCATAAACAATCACAAGAATTTCAAAAAGCTTTTCTGGTTGTTCTTAAGCAGTAATGAACAGTAAATGTGTATATTGGAAGTGATAACAAATTATTATTATTTATTAAATGAGTACAATCCCAAGGAGAAGAATTCACTTTGGTAAATGGACTTCAGCTTATATAGTGCTTTTCTAGTCTTCCAACTACTCAAAGCGCTTTTACACCACATGTCTCACCCACCCATTCATTCATACCCTTTCACACACTGATGGGAGATCACTATGTAGTATCATCCATCAGAAGTAACTAATCCCATTCTTACACCACCAGTGAAGCAGTGGGAGCAATTCAGGGTTAGGTGTCTTGCCCAAGGACACATTGGACATGTTGCTCAGCTGGGGATTGAACCCTTGCCCTTCTGGTTGAGAGGCGACGACTTTACAAACTGAGCCACAGCCGGCCCTTTGTCACTTTAGAGTTCAACTAAGGGTATCCCATGAGAACTTAACATAATGGCACAGTTGAATAGAGAACAAACCATATGACGTATCTTTGTATGCCAACCTGGAAGTAGCATTGCAATGGGGTCTAACCAGATTTCTCCTATGGGATTTTTTTCATTGGATTTAGGATCATTACAGAAAATAATCTCTGTGGCAAACGCTCGTTTCTGAAGCGTAGGCGTTTTGTTCATCAGGATAATCTTCACAGATGAAAACCATTTTTATGATGTTTGAAGCGTTAATGCAGCCGACAGAAGTAAAAAGCTAACGTTACGCTACAAGCTAACGACACCACGGTCAGATGATTGTGACGTCTCTAGCGTTATGCTTCAGACGATCTTTGATAAACTAATCCACGTAGCTTAATAAATTGTTTACTAACATAATATCCACCTTAACCTAAAGATTAAACCTACAGGAGACATCTCCGACTAGTGAGAGAGTTCCCGGCCTCTGTGTCCGGCGTGATGACGTTTAATGTCCCCGACAACCACTGTAGTCACATTTAGCCACTTGTTAGCAACCACCTTTTTAAAGACGTGTAAAAACTTCAAAATTCACAAGTGGGGGTATTACCTAACGTAGTTTATGTGGTCTAACAAAACACCAACATCTCTTAAGCTTGTGTTAACCACAGACCTTATTTCAGGCGTCTAACCACAAACACATTCAAAATCCCCGTTGACTTTTAGACGTTAGACCCTATGGCGCTAACATGCTAACTTACTTCCTGGTTTTAGGACTAATTCCTGTGGCGCTCTATACCACCCTTCTTTCTTTGATATCTGTAATGAGACACATGTAAGAGGAGTTTATGACTCTGTTTAGATAGGGACGTTTTTACATCAGGCACAATTGTTTTGTACCGTGTCAGCACGATAGCTCATCCCTCCCCTGCTGGTCTGCGTTCACATTAGTAACATGGTTCCGCACCCGAGTTCACACTTCTGTATGTACACAGTCAGATACAGCGGATGGCAGTATGCACAATGTTGGTTTGCAAATCCGCTTAGAGGCAAAAGAGGAGAAGCAACTATGGCAACCACTCGTGGACAACCACATCTACCATGTAGCTCAGAGGACAGAACGGGCCTATACTGTACATCTCCCTCGGATCGTACTCGAGTACACAAAAATCGTGCCCCAGACCACCTCTTCAAGCCGAGTACAGCACGTTTGTATTCACACTGATCAAATCAACTGGACTTTGGGTTCAATTGTACTCAGATCTGGGTCCGGTTCCCTGGTGTGAAACCTTCCACATTTTTTAAAAACAATGTCAATAAACATTGAGACGTTTATGAACAGTCACAAATCAAGATCTGATAATTATACAGCCCTGAGAGTCCCTTTTGAAAATGGCATGGAAGAAAGAATTTTAAAATTAGACACTGATACTGGAATGAAAGGCACATGTCACAAAAAATAATGTGTGAGATATAAAAAGAGCATTAAGAGGATTCATATTTCCTGGAAGAATTTCATACAGGAGATCATATTTCCTCCACAAAAGGAAATATGCCACTAAGCTGGATTTAGCTTCTCATTCTCCCTGGTTGGGAGAAAGTGATTACTGTCAACCAGACTACACTGGGTTTGTGAAAGATGGGCTCATATTTTGTTCAATAAAATGGCCCCCTTTAATATTACAGATCAATAGGCTTATGGACTTTGTCATTAGAATACACCTCATTCAGGTCCATTCAAATTCAATCATGGGAAGGATTAGACGTTTATCCCAAGAAGGGGTTAACCATTCTAAAAGAAAATCAGTCTGTCATTGTCAATAAGCCTCAAACAGTAAAACTATAGCTCTAAATAAGGACTTTTCTTAAAAATATAAAATGTAAAGCTGTATGCTATTGTTGAGGTTGTATCAAGTCAACTTTGGTTATATTCTTTAATAATTATATGTAATTATTAATAATATAAATAAAATATCATTAAACTATGTTTAATCTCGTTTTGGGGCACCACCCTGTACTCAGGGAAATATAACCAAAATATCACTCAAATCAGTCTCAAATTAGTTATTTAATCACTAATATTATTAATAATTAATAACTATATTTAATAAATTGAAGGCGTGAAATCCGTACACAAAGCCTTCGCACCCAGCTTATATCACAATGCAAATACACCAGTAATCACAAACAACTGCTCTCTTAAACTATAACAGAATTTATTTAAACAAAGCAACACCAATCCAAAATCAATGAACTTAATCAAACAAATAACTATCATAAACTAATCTAAGCAACAAACATTATCAAACAAGGCTTGTGAAAGGGGTGTGAATGTGTGTGTGTGTGTGTGTGTGTGTGTGTGTGTGTGTGTCTGTGGATGAAAGAGAGATAGAGAAGGGGAAGAGGGGGGAGATTGCTCCGTCCCACGTGGTCGCCCTTCCGATGGCACACACCTAACAAAGACCTAATGTGGCCTTAATGTCTAAAAGACAGAGTTCGGCCCTACACGATCTGTGTCTCTGAGGCGTCTGGATGGCCGTGAGTGTACAGATCTCTGTGTGTGTGTGTGTGTGTGTTAGTCAAAGGGGAAGAAAAGAGGATAGAAGAGGAGCGTAGAGGTGGAGAGAAATGCGTGCCTGAAGAGGCCGGATCACAGTCCGAATCCCGCGCCACAACTCGGAGTAATTCCCTTCATTCACAGAAACAAACCAATGGCCGAACTCAAGTTAATATGGTTTACACTGGCCTTTCTGATCAGAAGAGTAATACCCGGTTATAACACTGTTACGCTAAACACATATAGGACACAGCGGTCCGAAACAACAACAACAGTTTTAAACAGGTAAAACTCAGGACGCAGCGGTCCAACAAAGATAAAAATTACAGTTTCTGCTTCAATCAAACAATTGTTAAAAACACTCTCTAAAGCCAAATCTGCCCAGACCTAATTAAGCCTCACTTGTGAATCGCTTTGCCCGCGATTGGTGAAGGAAAAAGGAGTCCGGCGATAAAACAGATCTTGTGTCCGTCCTGGTGCAGAGGCGTCTGATGGCGGCGAGGGTCCCTTACGGCAAGAGCGGCTTCGTTGGTTCTCCGTCGAGTGGAAAGATGTCCGTTGATGTCCTTTCGTTGCAGGATGGAATAAGACCGTTATCTTTCTGATAATCTGTTATAGTCTGACGCTCTCCGAGAAACTGAGATGCGTTCACTGGACAATCCGAGCTCGGGATTTGGAACACTGCCGGCCGCGGATTACCTGCGCACCAAAACTTAAAACAAAGGAAGATTGTTGCAGGAAACAGGAGGTGAGCTTGTGTCTCCGAACACTTGAAGTCAGCGCATGGAAAGAGAGCGAACGAGGGGAGTCTCAGAGTTTTGTCACCTGGCCGCCTTCCTGTGGGGTCTCCCTCAGGTTCCGGTCCCCCCTTTACATTACACGTAGGTGTGAAGTACCGCAGGGGATTCTGGGAGTCCTTTTAGGCCTCTTTCTGATCTCAGTAAATAACTCAAAGGCACAGAGGTGCAGGCCCAAGTCCATGCTTTGACTGTCCTAATCCTAATCCTGCGTGGCCCAACACTATGATATTTGTATTGAAGTGTAGTAACATGACATCTCATCAGGAAATGCAATTCTTCATTGTGTAACTTAAACCAGTTTATCCTATAATAAGAAAATGTTTAAACAAAAGTAAAAAAAAAAGGCTCTAGAAAGAATTTGGCTTCTCATTGCAAGTTTAGTTCACTCTGACTTTACACTGTTTTTTTCCTGCCAGCCCCCTCTGGTAGCAGCAGGAAGTTTTCAGTAAAAGTCAATACTTTAGGAAAAAACACATATAAAGGCAACATTTGTCATCATAGTGTCAAACATTGTTGCTTGATCCACCACTTAGTCCACCCATGTGAAAGAAAGTGATACATAGCTGTCAGTTCTTACTTTCAGTAGAACCTTTACCACTGACAAATGTCTCTTTTCTGTTATAAGCTTGCATTTTGTCTTTAAACATCCCAAAAGAATAGGTTGTACAAATCTGTTCTTACTAAAGATCTTTGTATAGAACATCCAGTGTTACCATGGTTTTAGTTAATAGCGTATGTTCAAATATCATTTGGCAGACTCAGAGTAGACAAATCCTCGCACCCACCCAGAGATCTTCAGGACTCCAGGATTGGAGCCAATGTTCCCTCTAACCTCCGTTGTGTACAGGTAATTGGAGTTTTCTCAGCAAACAACAGCCAGTGACTTCTAAAGGTCTTATCAGCTTGTGGACATCATTTGTACAGTAAGCATAAACTTTCCACACTGACCATATTCTGCCAAAGACATCGAATAGTGTCTAAGCAAAAATACAATTTCTCATCTCACACTTAGAAGTTAAGATAATAAACTTATTCTCCAATAAAGTGAAGTGTCTCTCTTGACCTTTGACCTCCTTATAAGTAGATGATAGATAGATAGATAGATACTTTATTGATCCCGAGGGAAATTCAAAGCATCCAGTAGCAGGTTACAAAGACGTACATGACATGAAACATTTGTTACAAATTAAACCACAAAACCGATGCCCCCCCTCCCATACATATATATTAACCCAAAAAATATATTTAAGAATACCCCTAGATGAATCAAAATTTTTAGCAATGTTTAAAAAGAAGAAAATGATCAAAAAACAGACAAGTACTGCAATAATCCCTCTCCAATCCACCTTTCTGAAAATGCAACAAGACACCTCTGATAAGGACTGTTTGAGGCTGTAATGCTTGAAATATCCTCATATCTCTGTATGTATCAAAGCTTTACACTAAGCTATCACTCTGTAATGCCTCTTTAATAAGAACACTGATCCCGCCTGCACCGTGGTCCCATTGTCTAATTCAGTCACCCTGATTCTCTCCTGATTAGGTTCCACACAGGAGCAAAGGAGAGGTTGAGATATTTGCATTCTTGAGCTCAGTTAGGTGTAAAATCTGACAAGAGGATGTCCTTGGAAGAAGTATTTTTCAGATACAGTGGATTCCGGCTTTGATTTGAGGTGTGAAGAATGAAGAGATTTGTGCTCGTCTGGTAAACATGAAAGCCTGAGCCATTAGCAGGAAACCACTCGAGACGAATATGTTTTTTTTATTTTTATTATTATTATTTTTTTTTTTTTATGAATGTTTGTTTAAGGGCCACAGCCTGGAGAGATGTTGAAGAAGAAGAAGTTATAGTTATGAATTAAATATCCCATAATTTGCCTTATCTTAAAAGCTGTAAAGAAATTAGAGGTCTGCATTGGCTATTCACCTCGAAGAAATCTCTGTTAGTGAATTTTGCACAGCTGAATCATATGAGTCAGTTTTGCACTCTGGCTCTTTATTAAATCTGAGAAACTCAAATGACCTAAAATGCCCCTTTTAAATCACATTCCCAGCCCTAGCAGGCCAATTTCATACGCATAAACCACTGCAGCTCCACACAATCTGCTGTCTGTCAGGTGGAGGAAATAGAGGCCACAGCACATCCCAACAACCAGCAGACAGATTAGCATCAGGAGGGTTTGACCTCAGCAGCAGACCTGCCAGGTGATAAGATGAAGTGATTGATTGTTTCCACACATTGATCTCAGTCTAGGAAAGATGAGAATCTTTTTTTATGAAGGGTTTTTTTTGTTTTTTTTTGCTTTTGACGCCTTTATTTAGAGAGAGGACATTGGATAGAGTCAGGGAGGGAGAGAGAACGCAGGCCGCCATCTTGGAGAACCATAGCCTCCATACATGGGGCGTGCACTAACCACTAGGCTCAGGTGCCCCAATGATGATCTTTTTTTAAGAGAGAAAGGCAGCATCATCTGCGGAGATGATGGCGATGACAGCTTGACCATCGTCCTTTTCTATGAACTCTGTCCTCGTTTTCAACATGATTTATCTTCACTGTTGAGTATAGACTGCAGAGTTCCTGTAAATATTCAAATTATACCGGGCTCTAACATGAAATGTAAAATAGGCTTTGTTGAAAACTGTCCTCTAGCTATTGTGGAAGTAAATAAGCGCATAAATCAGTTGGATGGCATTAAATTATACATGTAACAACACTAACCTCATATAATTCAAAAGGTCAGATAATGCAAAATACATTTCACCATGTTTTTGACCAAAACTAATATGTGTCTCTAGTCTGTCTACAAACCCCCCCGAATATGAGAAAAGTCCATCCTCTCCGTCTTTTGCCTGCTCCACTTTTCAGAAAATGTGTGCTCAAACAGACCGTTTGGAGATTTTCCCTTCATGACATCACAAAGGGCAGTCGCCCCTCCCCCAGGTGGGTGACACCCCCACAGCTAGGTGTTTGTTCTGCCCTCTGAGTCTGCCTTCTCACTGTAAACAATTGGGCTCGATGCACAAAAAGCCCAACTACCCAAGCCCTTCCAGAGAGGGGGCGTGGTCAGACACAGCTCATTTACATATTTAAAGGTACAGGCACAGAAAAAGCCTGTTCTGAGCGGAGCTGAAATAGAGGGGTTTAAAGGCACACTAGAGGATTCTCTTGCCACTGTGTAACTTTGCTAAACGTTGCCTCGTGCTGTGCTCATGATGGATTAACATTTGGTTCTTTAGCAATGAGTAAGTTCTTTCACCTGCTTTTTAAAGTGTCCTGTGATAACATTTGTTATAAATTGGCGCTATACCAATAAAGACTGATGGATTGATTGATAAAACAATAAAATGAAAAGGGGAAAAAAATATTGAACAAGATTGTCTGCTGAATAGAAAAACATTGTAAAAGTGACAATGTAACATGTTTAAAATACCAGCATTTATGGGCGCCCCTTAATAATTCTAACAGGTAGGTCACATGGAAGGAAAAAATATAAAATTGTTAGGTTGTTTAAGTGGACTGGAACCAGACAAGAAGCAGGACTTGTGGGGCGGAGGCATCCTGTCTCACATTAAAGGTGTTATTCTGCTTTTACAACCTGCTCAGTGTACTGGATATTATCCTTTTCTTTCCATTCTTTCTTTCTTTCTTTCTTTCTTTCTAAGAATCCCATTAGCAGCAGCATACGCAGCATTGGCTATTCTTCCTGGGGTCCAACACACATACAGTCATACTCCCTTCTACACAGTACAGTGTAACAAAACAAACAAGACAAACAGCAAGAGCAGCTCCTCTAATAGAATTAAAGCTAATACAGAGAAAAAAGGAAAATCATTTCACAGACATTCTGCAACAGAACACAAAATCATCGTCACAAGTCTTCAACATTCATGTCAAATACATACAAATAATATAATACACAGATTTGCAAAATAATATATAATATACACATTTGCCTATATAAAATAAATGATATCCACTTTTCAAGATTTTCAAGATTCAGTATGTGACTCTGAATGAGGGTACAAATACGTCGCCTCACCTGTTCACACAGCTTCTTACTTAACACAGAAATAATAAACACAAAATTTTGATTTGGAAACATTTTCATTGGCTTTTAATTAGGGATTTTAAAAGGAATAGTCTCTTAAAGTGAACTGTTGGAATCAGCTAAATGCTTCTTAAAATAAGGCAACTAAGCCATGACACACACACGACTGAACAGACATGGCAGACAACTTATTGAGGTTTTCTGCCTTGTCGTATACTGTGTTCTTTCTAGTGTTCACATGTATACATCTTTATTTCACCTGCCTCCCAGAACTATGTTGACTTCTTCATAATAGCCTAAAGCTTTGTGTTTTTGTTTGATAACCTTTCTTGCTTGTTCTTGACTGTTTTCTTCTATTTTCTATTCCCCTGAACATGAAAGAAAACGTCAAAATAACCTCACTACTTTCTGCTGATTACAGTTCGACCTCTTTCTTTGATCAGATCTGCATCCCTGGTAACAATCAGCACAGATTACTGCCTGATTATGGGAAATAGCAGACCTGGGACTGCTGTTATTGACCAATCAGAATCAGGTATCTAACACAGCCATGTATTAAAAGGCAGTCACGACTTTGAAGTGATTTCATGTCTGGAATTCTTTCCCTTTAAAATTAGCATATTCTAAAAATCTGCACACAGTCGGGTTGATCTAGTGTGGTGAAGCCCTGCAGAGTTGGAAAATTTGCGAGGTGAAATCCAAGTTAAGCCACAGAACCCAAAGATCCAGTTAGAGAGCGTCATGGAGGCTCAGCCGGCTCAGGCGCCCAGCATCTGTGTGTGACATCCTGGGTTCAAATCAATGTCTCTCTTCCTCATTCTCTCGCTCTCTTTCTCTTCTCCTTTCCTGCCCTGCACATTCTGACATCTAAGAGACTGTGTCAAACTATTTATGCAATTACATTCTGTTATCTGCATTGTTATTATTAATTAGAAAGTATGACTTGTGCTCATAGACTGAATGGACGTAGACTCAGTGACATCACTCTTGGGTTTCTGAAGCACAGATTTGAAGCTAGGGCTGGAAATCTTTGGGTGTCTCACAATTTGATGTCAGAAAATAAGATAAGAATCTCAATTTTTACATAAATCTTTTTTTTCCCCGTGTCCATTTGAAGCTCATCGCGGGCGGCCCCTGTATTGGAAATGTTATCCTCGATCTGACATTCTTTCTACCTAGTAACAGGCTAAGAGCTAGAGTTGAGGCTGAACTTTAGCCTCAGCACAAAACAGCTACAACTACCTGCCTGTTAGTCAGATTAGCCACGCCCCTTTTTACATATAACTCTCATCAAAGTGGACGAGTATTAAAAGTTTCTACCCTGTCCAGTGGGTATACTGGGTATGATATAGAAAAAAGCTATCCAGACCAAATTATTTTTTTTAAATCAGACTGTAACATCTTTATTTCTGCTGTATGTGGGCATTTTAGAATGGATGTGTATGTGACGTCACAGATTTTTGCAGACAGCCTCAAGTGGACACTCAAGAAAATGCAGTTTTTTGCACTTCCACATTGGCTTCATTTTTTAACTCCTCTTGGTTGTGCTACACTGAAGAAAATTTCTGGTATATCAAAAATATAAAAAATGTAGAAAGCATGAAAGTCTTTGAACAAAAGACAAAATGCATCAAAACAGAAGAAACTCTTGCATGAAAGCTTTTGGGATCCTTTCCTTTCTGTAACCAAGCTACATCTTAAGGCAGGCAATGCATTTTTTGCAAATAAGTGCTTCATAGAGGATTCAGGAAATTGGGGAGTGTTTATCTGGAAGAAGAGGCTCACAGACACACATTAAAGAAACTGCTGTTCATTACTGAGCTAAAGCAATGCACGTTACAACCTGGAATAACATATAGTGTGCAGAAAGGAGGACAAAATAATCCTTAGAATAAAAACATCTTTAAAGAATGCCCTACACACACACACACACACACACACACACACACACATAGAACTGTGCATGGACATTCACACGTATGCATTACAGAGGCAAAAAGACACCCTGCTGTTCTTGTAGGCAGCCAGGGGGAATTATGGTAGTGGTGTGTGTGTGTGTGTGTGTGTGTGTGTGTGTGTGTGTATTGGATATTTTCGGCTGAGCAAGCAGGATTTTCTCCCTGAAGACACAAAACACTGATCAACTGCTTCCTCCTGTTGCTGCTTCAAACACATACCATCAAACACACATGCATGCATAACTGCGCTGCAGGTGTGCACCCCCCCCCCCCCCCCCCCCCCCCCATGTTCCACATGAGCAATCGCATTCACAATCACAAGGCAACACATACGCTCACCTAAACATACACAGACCTCCTTCAAATATTCTCCTGGGATTTTGAGACATTGAAATGGAGAGAAGACAACACAGTTTACTCAGATTTGAAAGGGTCTGAGTGGGTATGTATTTGTTTGTGTGTGTATGTGTGTAAGCGAGAGAGAGAGAGAGAGAGAGAGCGAGAGAGAGAGAGAGCCAGAGAGAGAGTGTTACTGTGTAAGAATGGGAGAAAGGCTTATTGTTCTGTAATCTGCTCTCGGGATCCTCTGGGAAGTGAAATTGCAACACCTGATTATCTCCGAGCCCTAGCATCAACATGGAAGGTAATTCTCCAGAGACAGATTGAAACTCTCTCACTCCCTCTTTCTTTCAATTCTCCATTTCCCTTTTTTTCTCCATCACTCTGACACACACACACAATTCCCTTTGTCCACACACACACACACACAAATGCACACACACTTCCACTTCTGTGCTTTCTTCCTGCAACCCTGTTTCCCTAAGTCAGTTTATCCTCCCAGTGTCCCTTGTGTTTTCCTCCTCCTCTTCCACTCCTCTTTTATCATTCTATTTGAAAGGCATTCTGATTTTGAGGATGATTGCAGCTGACAATTTTCTATCACTGAAATCTTTCTGCAATCTCTGCTGCCATTCCATTCCCACAGACTGCTGCAGGTGGCTATCAGGTAATAGGCAGAATCCCTCTCAACAGGTTGAATAACATTTTAATGCTCGCTTCTTTACTGTAATACAGCTTCTTTTTTTAAGCAGCCAATCAACACCAAGTAAGTAAACCCATTCTGGGTTATTCACCTTGAGGAAAATTCAATTTCACGACACCTCAAATTCAATTTTCCACTCATGCACAGACCGTCCTGTTACCTTGGAAAGTTGTAGTGATTCCAGAACCATGTGTGCAGAGAGATTGTATTGTACCCCTTAAAGTGACTGACAGCTAGTCAGGCTGAAACGGGCGAAGCCGCAGAGAATGCTGTTTCTAGAGTAACAATAGCCTTTACATAGCTGTGCCTCGCTTCATTTCAGTTCCATTACATTCGATCATCCCCTCTGTTGAAGAAGTGCATTTTTCGGTGAAAGTCACAGCAATTTGTGCGCTCAAATGGTCTGCTCAGAGCCTTTATAATTCATCAGCGAGAGCAAGTGTTGGAAACTTTTCTATGGCAGCAACAAGCACACTCCCTGTTAGGACCTGCTGTTTGGAAACAATGATGCATTGCATCATAATGAGATGCCACCATAACTAACATATTGGCCCAAATATAAGACTTCCTTGAAACACATCTCAAGAGAAGTGGGATTGTCTTAAATGTGGGGTACAGATCGCTGTCGTAAGCTTTTTTAAACCTGCTTTTATTTTGAAATAATGTAAGGAACTTCTGCTAGATTGAAGGTTAGGACCTTTACTTAACAGCAGCATCCAACAGCATCCGGAGCTAATGTTGGATCTTTTGAAGGATTTTAGTCAATTTGGTTTTTCTTTGTCTACAACGGTAGTCAAGGCGGAGGGCACTTGTTGCCTTAACTATAAAGCTCTAATAAAGGCGAACACTGAATCAGTCGATGTGAAGTCCTTCTGGAATGATTGAATGATGCTTTCATACAAATGTGACAATTTCATCTAAAGATATTTAAAATGTGAATTTTTAAATTCGTATGTATCCTGTTCCCTTTTTGGAATTCTTCGCCTGTTCGGAGTATTACTTGTTTGCAAGTCAATAACTTCTTACTTCATCCCAAGACTGTGTGTTGTAGTGCATGTGAGTCCTGTCTCCAGTGCTTTTTTGGTAGTAACGGATTTTACTGAAAGTAGATTTTTCTAATAAATTGGTGATACTAAGCAAGAGTAGCATGCAGGATTATTTATTTTCAAGTAACTGAAATGTGTTTGTGTCGTAATTTTTTTAATTAAAAAATTCAGTCTTCAGAAAGTATTTTTTAAGAAATGATGACCATCTTATATTAGGACCAGTCCAGTAAGGCAAATCTTTCCTGTCCTGCTCATATACTGGCTGTTTGGAACTTTGAACTTCAGGTTTACTAAGTATCACTTTTTTGTAGTAATTTCATCAAAATCATTTAATTTATCTAACTTTTTCATAAAACTATAATAAAAATAACAAGTTCTAGTACATAGCATATAAAAAAGCACATGATTATCTGTATCCTGGTTCTTTGTATTATGTCACCATCGCCGTCCCAGCAGGTTGGTCTCTGTCTGAATTCCATCTATTAACTTCTTAATTAAGACACAAATTAAGTTTGTGTCCGTCCTGCCAAGAAAATACTCTGAGCCAACTGAATCTTGTTTAATCAACCTAACAATCACACAACTCTAATGCTGTTTCACATCTCTTTTGGGTTCTAATTGTGAATGCCCATGCCCAAACCAATATCAGGCTACAACTGAATATTCCCTTGTCAAAACTTTGAATATGATACTCACATGTTCCGCTGCAATTTGAAATAGTAGTTAACTCCGGTATTTTTCAGTCGTCACTCTTTCTGTCGCTGTTAACAAAGCCTCCAGGCTACAGCGAAGTAAATACACTTAACTGATAAGCCCGAGTGTTACACAGAGCTATTCAGGCTACATGACAAAATAACAAGTAGTTAACACTCTCTCACTATTTCTCCCTCGCTCTCTCCCCAGTGTGTTAAGATGTTATTGAACTAATATTCAGCACCCGGCCTCTGTGCATGTAATAGCTTATTTCTGCTCAGTTTTCTCTCATTTAGCCCAGTGAAGGAATTCTTATTGTGTAGCTACTGCTGAACGTAGCAGATAAAGTGAGTTTCTAGGGAGGCTGGCTGACTGAGTCTTCATGTCCTTTTTAAATAGGAAGCAGGCTGTCTAATGTGCCCTCATAATCACCATACCTAACATAACCAGCTATGCTAATTGGGTCATTCGTTAAGCTAATTATTGCACTAATAAGGAAATGTTTCCATGTCTGAACAGTATGCATCGGTGGTATTTAGATAAGCTTCATAACTTGAACAACAACATACTGAGCTTGGGCTTACATGTGATCAGGACTTAATAGCATAGACAGGGAAATGCTTTTCTCAAGAAAAGATGGCACAAAGTGAGTCCACACAAATTGAAAAATGGCTAAACTGAAAGAATTTCCTTGACCCTGCTGTCTGACTGAGAGGCAGCCGGTTTGTAGCACTGAAGGCTCTCCACACTGGAACAGAACCGCCTGAGGGCACAAAAGATTTCAGGAGAGGAAAGTGAGAGAACACCTGAGGTGGACTCACAAAGCACCAGTTACTTGAAATCATATACACACACAAATGCAAGATTATGTTTATAATCATCCTTGGAATATTTCTAGTTGCCTCCCTGACTAATTTCCCCGGTCATGGTAAATGTTTAATGGACTTGAGCTTGTATAGCGCTTTTCTAGTCTTCTGCCTACTCAAAGCACTTTTACAGCGCAGGTCACACCTACACATTCACACACTGATGGTAGAGGCTTCTATTTAAAGTGATCATCAGAAGTAACTAATCCTCATACATATGTGCAGTACAAGAGGTAGCCGTGCTCAGGCCCGATTAGTCTAGGAGCAATGTGAGAGCAGGCCAGCAGGGGAATGGGGAGGGGGGGTCAATCATGCTTCAGCATGGTTTGGGGCTACTTTGCCTAGTGTGAGCTGAGAAACAGCAGTTCATTTAATGCTATTATAATATAGACTTGTCAACTTGTGGAAAGATTAGAAAACACTCAGCAAACAGGCTTAATATTGGATCAAAGCGTCTGCAGGTAAACCATGTCATATTACCTCGCTTGGTGTGGTGAATGTAAAGAGGTGCTACACTGCCAAATGACAAGAAGAACCAGCCTTCAGTCACTGCTATTTATTGTCCATGTGCCTGTGTTAAAAGTGGTTATGCATCGCTCTGGCGGAGTGGTTATATGCCAGTTTAACCTTACACAGTCTACATACATATTCATCTCCATTTTCTAGATCAAAGTACTCCCCAAGTGCTCCACACTACAAGACACCATCTGTTTACTGTGCTGGTTGAGATCTGGGTATCAAATAATTGGGCAGTAGCCAATAACCAGAGCAAGCTTGATTGTGAGAACATATAAACCCCAAACAGATAATTATTAGCATTGTTAAGGTTTATTTATATATGTTAGAAAAGTCACTTATCCAACCAAAGTTCTTCATGACATGAGGCGAAAATGAATTGCAGTCAGAAACCCTGTTCCCAAGTCACACTTTTCTGCCCTCCAAATAGCTCACCAATGGTGTTTCCACACTTGACCTAAACATCAAAAAGGTCCATGTATGAACGCAAGCGCCACAGTTTTAAATCCTTCTTTACCCAGAACTTATCCTGCCAGCCCCTTTTTCCCACATGAGGTGACAATGAGTTGATTTGTGAATGCAGCAGAACGAAATGTACCGCGAGTGAGTGAGAGGGAGTGATGACCTGCAACTGGCACACAGCCATAGACTGTATGTGCATGTCCGGCTCGATTTCAGTGCACAAAATGAAACTTCTTCATTATGTTTTCTGTTCAACACTATATTCCACTCTGAAGTGATACCGTGAATATGTTGACCTACACAAAGCATTGAGATAAAGAGAAATATTCTCATCATAGTGTAGGACTCTGTTGCTTCGTTGCTTATCACCATACAATAAAAATAATTATCACTTTCCCTTGTGGTTAAATTTTATAAGCATTGAATAAGCATAGAAAGTTGTTTCATTTGAAGTGTATCTGTGTTTTATGTATGGGATGCGATTCACTGCCCTTATGATAAATGGTAAATGGATTTGAGCTTGTATAGCGCTTTTCTAGTCTTCTGACTACTCAAGGCTCTTTTACACCGCATGTCACACCTACACATTCACACACTGATGGCTGTGGTTGTTATTTAAAGAGATCATCAGAAGTAACTAATCCCATTTATACACATTCATATGCCGCCGACGAAGCAGCGGGAGCAATTCAGGGTTAAGTGTCTTGCCCAAGGACACATCGGACCTCTGGCTGCAGGAACTGGGGATCAAACCCTTGACCTTCCGGTTGAGAGACGACAACTCTACCAACCACAGCCGCCACCTTAGAGTAATACAAACCAGCACTTTCTATCTGTGCAATCGTTGCGTTGTGTAAGTTCAGTGTAGTTTCTCTGCCTTCAACTCAAATAACAAAGACTTAGTCCTCTCTGTCAGCGAAGAAGGAATACTGCTTTAAATGTTTCCTACATGCATTAGAGTATTAAACACCAATTGGGACTTTAAACTTATTGGATTGATTGAAATACTCACAGTCGGTTCACTGTTTAACTTTAATTACAAAAGAAGCATTCACAGCTGTTTTTTTTTAAGCAAGCAGGGACTGCTGTGTGTCCTCTACTGATTCATTTAACAAATCTGCAGAAACCATAAGCCCTCTTAAATAAGCCCGGGCCCAAGCCACTAAAAAGACAGAAGAAATAGATTGCCATATAGGATACCCTTCATGCCAAAGGCGTTCTACAATCAAACGCTTCTTTGAAACTTGACAGTACAGAGAGGCTTGAGGGATCTGAAGGAAAGGAACGGTTGCTGAACAGCCTTCTGGGGGACTGCTAGCTGCTGCAGGCCTCAGATGGCAAAGAGTGGCAGTGGGTGGCCAGCTCATATCTTAGATAATCTTCCCATGCAAAAAGGCAAGTGTCGTCTGTCTGGGAAAATGCCTTTGCTTTTGTGCCATGTAGTGCAGAGCTCCGAATCCTGCAGCTCGTCTCTTTGGGGGAGGATTAAACCCACACAGAAATAGTGGTGAGCAGCAGTGAAACAGCTCTGTGGGATGAGCTCAGGTGAAGCTTTAGGAATATTAAGAAAATCAATGTCATTCAATCTGAGTCAGGGCCAGCGGGTATTTGTGTTTGTACAGAGCTCATGTGACAGGGTTTTCTACAGCGGATTCCCAAATGTTCCACTGAAAATGACTCAATTAACAATTAACAGCTAGTGCTTTTGTATTGAAGGTGGACAAACGGATGTGTGGTGCTTTGTATTGACGAGCGGCTGCTCATATCACAACACTTGTGGTGAGCTGAAAAAAAGTTTTTCTTCGGTGTTGTTGACTCAAGTCAAAGCTCAACTTTTAAGTCACGGATGTGGATATTATTTATGCACCGTTATCTCCCATTTGTAAAATAAGCTAAGAAGTTCTGTTGATTGAGAATAGAGGGCCAGTGCCTTGTAGAGTCCCCTCCTTCCTCGTTCCTCGTCTGTCTAATGAGAGGACCATAGAAATCGGTAAAAATGGCACCCCGCGGCTGCATCGCTTGCGGGCGGTTTGAATACTCCATTAGGAAACAGTAGAATCAGGATGATTCTGTCGCTGATGCTCGCTCACGTCGTGTGCTGTTAGGACAGGCTGTAAGATGACAAGCCCTTCTTATTCTGCCAGTTAAAAACAGCCGTAGAATCACCACTCCAAAAACTAGTTTTACTGCATCCAACAGTTGAGTAGCAGAGCCGAAGTCAAACTCTGATTTGATTGATGTGAATAAGTATGGCATAAAATGAATTATATAATATTTGTATGCTCTTACTTGGATGAAACGTCCAGTAGAGTTAATTAACTACATATCAACATTTGGAAGAAAAAGTCCAGTCTCATAAAGCTGGCGTTTGATCAGCAAAGTCTTGGTCTTTTAAACATGTCGAAAGAGCCTCTTTTAGTGGAGAAAAGCCGCAGGGCAGAGATTAGTGCCTGCTTGTTTCTGTACAACTTGCACAACTCTGAGCATCAGCAGGCTAAGAGCCAGACATCCAAATGATTTAGTTGGCTTTTCCATAACCTCCATGATAACCTTTCCCCACCAGGAAGCGTTCCTGCATGTGACCTGAAGCTATAGCTAGAGGATAGCATCTATATCTTTTTGCTGTCTGCAGTACTTCAGTCGGCATGCATCATATCAATGAGAGGCAACATGACAGATTCAGGAGACCTGAGGTTATGGTAAGTAAAGCAGACAGATTCTTCCGCTGGTAAATCCTGTGTTCCGACAAGCAATCGTCATACCACCAGGCCGGCTTTGTGACTGGCAGGCAGTCGTGTATCACAACAAATCAATCAGAGCACTGTCATTTTTTGCAGAGCCACATAACAAAACAAAAGTATCAGAAAGTTGTGTTCACACTGAAGGGATTGAAGAGCAGACACCCCTTCTGTTTGTGCTGTCGGTGGATGACAGACACCGAGTGACAGTGACTGGCTCTTGGAAGTTATATCAAGAGGATTTTTCAGGCTTTTTGGTATTTTATAGCAAAACGTATGAATTCATTTATCACCACAAAGATCAAAATCATGAATTCATCATGATAATCACTTTTGATTTGCAAACCTTTCAGTGACTAGTACACAAAATGGTGGTTCTTCACAGCCCAAGCACAGACTGTTTGAAAAGATGGGCGACGTGAGTGAAGCCGAAAAACATTTGTATCTCTCCATACTGACTGGCTGCAGTAGAGGTCATAAAGCCCGCCTCCATCATGTTAACAGATCAAAGGTCAAACTAGAAAATGTAATTACACATCAAGTATTCTTTTCTCAACCAAAGTTCCTGTCTTCATAGTAAGTTCCTCTTGTGCTTATATATGTCCAAGTGCTATTTTTTCTGAATACAGGTAGTTTGTTCATACTTAGTTATGTAATGCTATATGAAGTGGTTAAATGCCATGATTTACACCTCTGTTGAGTGAAAACCTAAAAACCAATATTCATTGAACCTTCCATAACTGTGAGCGTCTGCTTCCAAACAGCACAAAAATCTATTTTGTCCTTGCCTGAGTAGACCCGGGGGATCTTTGCTGTTATTGGTATGTTAAATGTATGTTTTGGTAAGAAGAGGGGGAAGCTGAGGCAGAGTCTTTACCCAGCAACACTGGGCATACAGTGTGTTCCTAGCATAAGGAAAACAGAGTGTACATGGAGCAGACATGACACAGATTGTATCTTTTCACTGGACACCCCCACAGCGTGCAGCATCATGGGGTTGTGTGAGTCACAGGCAAACATGAAGGTGAGCTTTTGATTTGGATTGAAAGGTCGCAGACTTGACCTTTCTTTATCTTATTTTCTTACATTTGCCTGTCATTGAGTATTCTATTCTGATCTCTTTCACCAGATGATGTAAAATGACGCATATGACCATAATTACATAAAATAATTTTGAAAACTACCAAAAGGTATATTCAGTATGCCTCAAAAATGTTTTCTCCTTTTGAAGATAAGAAAGGCTTAAAGTCAATAAAGCCCTGTTCCTCTGCAGCCTGAGGCAGAGAGACATCAGTCTTACATTCAGACACCGCAGGTGACCGAACGGAGGACTTGTGTTTTAGTATATTTCATGTCCAATAGACCCCTGTTGTTTAAGAATCATAAAAGTGAACACCTTTACAAATATAAAAAAGTAGCAGAGAATGTTTTCCCCAGGCCATACTGCAGGCTCGTTGGTTTAGAAATGTGTCACTTTATCCTTGCTGTCTCACTCCAGCCCTGCAACACTGCACCATCTGATGAAGCACTCAGTCACTGCTGCTGCTCCAGAGTTTGGATTTCACTCTTAAGTTTCATGCTGTCACTTCATCTGGTTGCTTATATGTAAAGCCAGACATTTTTTAATTTGGGGAAAATCTATAGTTTTCAATTTCAACAAAGAAAGACAAATATAATCACATCAACCCAGTGCTTGGGTCTAGTCAGCTGCAATAGCATCACGCTATATTTCTCTGCACTGGGCTGTTTACTTCTCACTGGTATTTTGTTGTCCTGTATGTAAATTATATTATTTAATACCCAGCTCTAATTAAGATGTGAAAATAGCTCTCTGAGATACTGAACTGAACTTACTTATGTATCTTTACACTCCTGACTACCGTTGTGCTAAGTAGATTACATTTGGAAGATTTTTATCAGAGTAATCATTTTATTTTTAAGATTTTAAGATTTATTTGGGCTTTTTGTGGCTTTACTGGAGTGACAGGACAATGGAAAGAGTCGAAACATGGGGAGACAGAGAGTGGGGAATTACATGTTTGAAAGAAGCTACAGGTTGGATTTGAACCATGGCACCACCCACTTTGAGGACTAAAGCCTCTGTACATGGGGCGCACAAACTACCTACTCAGCCACCGGCACCCCAAAACTGGTTCATTTTTCAGGGGAGAATTTGTTTAAAAATTAAACCGATACAGAAGTGCAAAAAAACTGCAGTACCACGAGTGTCCTGTGGGCTTTCAGGGCTTTTGGAGGCTGGCTCATAAAGAACTGGAAGGCCCATTAACACCAATGTTAAATCGCCATTTTGGCAGCAGAATGAATCATGTTAAAAGCCTGGTACAAAAAAATGGCTTTGACCTGAATAGCTCATGTCATTTTTGGTTCTCACTGTGATTTTTTTAAAAACAATTTCATTTTGATTATATCAAGGCTGAAAGTGATGTATAAATTAGGGGCGTGGCTGATATTGTACGAAGGCTCTCCTCAGCTTCACATCTTTACTTGTTGCTAGGTCGACGGACACATTTCCAATGTGAAGACCCCCATTGGTGGGCTTCAAAACAATGGCTTAAGGAATGAATGGGTGACATCACTGATATGTCTGATGTTTCATATAGTCAACATATCCCACATCCTATTCCTCAGAGGTCAGCACTGTCAACATCAGTCACAGTTAATTGTTTGAAGTTCACTAAAGATTAACCCGACAGGAAAAATGTGATCAATGAAAAGTTGAAATGTCAGAAAATAATAGTGTAAAAAAAGAACAGATTCACAAAGTCATAGAAAAGCACCAGTGTCGTTTCACGAGGTTTCCATGAGGTGTGGACAGCAGTAGTTGGAGCTGCACATCCCTTGAGTCTGTGTGATGTCTTTATCACAGCGATGAGAGAAATATGACTGTGTGTGAAGAAACCACCAAAGTGCTGGGAGATGGCATGTAGCTGCAGGGTGAAGAAGTGAAGGCACAGCTACAGTCTGCAGAGCTGAAAGTGAAACTCTGAGGATATTAGCAGGAAGTAAAGTCAGTAACTGTGGTAGAATTGGGAACAGCAGGGTGTAGTTGATGAAAGAGATCCATGAATAACTGAACACAAATTTAGCTTGGAACTTGAATACTAGTAATATAAAATGGTGTGTCATTCAATGAAGTGTGATACCTCTGCAGCAGGAGGAAAATGACTCCCAGGGGCATCTCTGATGTAGAGTTGGTGTGCAGCTGTAAAATTATGCTAAATGGGTTCAATTTGGTATATGTAATGAAACCTATAACTAAATGCCATATCTAATCTAATGAAGCTTATACACATTTTTAGAGATATTTTCAAAGTAGAACTAGAACGAAAATAAAATAGCCACTTTTATATCCACATGAGCAGCGGGCCTTCAAGGTTACCAGCCCCCAGCATGTAAATGGAGGCAGGTAAGGAGAGTCAGAGAATCCCAAAAATCTGTCTTTCAGGGCTGGGTCAGCATGCTGGGATGCAAGTGGGCTGGTGTTCTAGCTACAGAGTTTGTAAGGTGAAAGGAAAGGACATGGAAGCAGGAGACCCAACAAAAACAATAATAAACTCAGCAAGGTATACAGTGTGGTGGAGAGGGGGAGGGTTTCCAAAGCAGTCATTTCAAGAACCCAAAAGTACTAAATCAGCAACACTTGGCACTGAGACACAATAATGAGTAAGCCACAAGAGTGAAAAATGATTTTGGCTCATTATTTTTCTCTTAGCGCTATAAACAGAGGAAAGGAACCAAGAGAAAGGACACCACAGAGTCAGCTCTGTGGAAAGAGACCATGATGGACATCAGAGGCAGACGTGTGACTCTAAATAGAAAAAGAAAACGGTGGTGGATCCTAATGTATGTACTAATTCACATAATAGACTTTGAATCATGGATTCTCAATCCAATCGTGACCCCAAGAATTTAAATCAAATTGAATCGATAGAAACCAAAAAACTCCAAACCCCTACTGTCCAAACTTTCTATACAAAATGTAGACTTTCTTTTGCAACAGTTGCTCCATGAACGCCTGAGTGAAACAAGTTGAGCGTAGCCACAGAGTCACGCTCTCATCATGCCCGTGTTTAATTGATAACAGTTGATCTTAATGGAAGCCCTCAACAGCTGATGACCAGCTGATTTGCTTATTAGCATATTATTGGCTAATCAAACTCGTGCTGCCTTGAAGCTTCTCTAGTCTGCCTACTCTTCGCTCCTCCTTTTATGCCGTGTCCGTCTTTATTAATGTCATGATGTTGTCACTGATGCTCTGTTCAGGTTTTTGCTGAACCCCTCCCTGCTGTAGGCTCTCCTGTTTGACAGGAAGGGCAGGAGTGTGTGCTGTTCCATGCCTGACACTGGCCATGAAAGCAGTTTGTTCGGGCAGGGGGATTCTAGAACAGAGCCATACCTGAAATAACAATCTTGACAAAGTGGTCCTGACAGAAACTTCATTTTGAGTTTCTAAATGCTCAAATATGTTCAGATGAAAATTGGGAACTTTGTCTATGTGCTGTGTGATTTCTTCTCATGTAGCACTTGACAGTGACTGAATCAGAGAAAATAATAATGAGCTGCTGGATGAAAGAACAAACCACGGAGCAGAGGGGAACTGTAGAGCCATGCAGTACTTCTTCTCAAAGTAAAAATCTACAAAGAGACATTGATGCATTTAAGACTTAGAATGCATTAAACTACTTTCTGAAGAGAACCTGACACCAAAAGTGTCCTGCAGCCCCTCGGTGACAACTTTATGTCACCCTGCAGAGTCTTCCCCAAGCCTCACTCGAGGCATTTAACTGTGGGGCAGCACCTCGGTAAGGCTCCCTGTGGTTCCCATAATGCAGCCCCAGGGAAATGTGCCCTGGGACTTAGAAGGCAGTGAGTGACAGTGGCAACTTCACTAAGTATTATTACATCGTGTGTGAAATGTGAACAGTGCTCCAGCGTGAGAAAGTCATCACCAGCAAATGATGACATGTAGCCTATATGCAGGCAACGACTGAAGGAAAAGCACAGTGTTTTATAAAGTCACAGATAGGGACACATCACACACACACACACCTCTGTACACACTGCCTGCTTATGGGATGAGACAAGTGTATGCATGAGTGGCTGAATTAGCAGCTTGCTCTTTACTGCACTTGGGATTTGGAGTAGATCTCTGGGTTCGTTTGTCTGGTCTCGTGTGTCTTTGTGCATGACTTGTTCATATTTCAGTCTGCACATGTATGTCAGGTGAGATCCGCACACCACTCCCGGGGGTAACGGTTAAGTCCATTATGCGGGGGGGTGTTTTCCGTATGTGGAAAGTGGCAGGGTGTTTATTGACCGCCATGAGCACCGTCACCTTCTTTAATGAACCCACACTCACAAGCTCACACAGGACCATCAAAGAGCTCAGAGGCCTGCTTTGCATTTCCCAGCAAAGTACCTGCACTTAAGATGCCCCCTGTTAGGTTGTATAATGAGTACTTGTAGATAAAGACGTTGTTTAAAAAAGCAGAACTGATGGGATGTTAGTTTCACGGTTGTTATGCAACCATGACTTGCCTTTGTCAAACATCAATGTAGCAAACATGGTCTGAAATAAGAAACCTATTTGCCACTAAAACACATAAATAATACTTAAAAATATATATTTATATGTTTTGTTTCATTCAGTCGAAAAGAGGTCAATGGAAATCAACCAGTGACACAAGGCAGCTCCGGACCGAAAACCTGGATGAACTCCATCAGTGGCTAGAACATAATCATCTGGTTTTGGATCTGAAAAAAACTGTTTCTATGAGTTTATGTGTTTTTGTGTGAAGTGAATGCTTTCAAGTTCTTCATTTTAGAGCCACAGTTCAAATTTGATAAACATCAGAGCCTGATTGATTAATCAACCCGCCTATCGGTATCTTATAATTTTATCGCAGATATACGCCGATAATACCCGATTTATTCTCCAGTTAAATTGTCTTTCATTTGAGTTTCATTGTATCACACTAGCAGTTCTCGTTCACCAGCAGAGGGAGCTATTTTGATTACAACAAGCATAATCATTCTCCAGAGTGTCGAGTGGTGATTTATGTACATGCACAGTTACTTCTTGGTTGAGTTACCTTCCTTCTTCATCTTTTCCACAAGTGTTTGATAACTGCAATTGAAGGATCAACATAATAAATGTGTATATTTATATTTATCTATCTATCTCTTCAGATTGAAGATTGATCTAAGAAAGATATCGGCTGATATATCAGTATATATCCATCACTCCTCACAGTTTATTCATCATGCAGAAATGTAAGGAGTGATGGGATGATATCTTAAACTACACTAGTCAGAGCCTACAGGTTTGTGGTGGGCTAAGTGAGTTAGCAGTACTGGTGTGGGTCAGAGTTGGCAAAGAAAGAGCAGAGGGAGAGACGGGAAATCATGCAGCTTAAATAGAGCCCTAAACATGAGAGATGTTGTCAGGTGATTGTAGATAATGACGCTAGTTCCGGTGTAAAATCAGTGCAGCTCAAGTTGTCTGCCTGAGCTGTTGGCTTTAAAAAATCTATCTAAATGGAATTAATAATGTCAGGCAACTAAATAACCACTTTAGTATTTCAGGTCACAGAAGGAACACTTAAGCTTAAGTAAATAAAAGTCAGATCACTTTCTGAATGCAATATCTTGCTTTCAAATTTCAAGAGTTCACAGGGTGCCAGTTTAGCACAGTGGTTAGAGCGTGTCCATGGGTTTGAATCTGACCTTGGCCCTTCGCCAAGGTCAGATTCAAACCAAAGGTGTACAAAAATAACAAATGAAACCCCTAATAAGTTACTAACCACATCTTTTCCTGGGAGCTCCTGAGCCCTCTTAGGTACCTCGTGATCGTTGGTGGACGGCCTGCCTGAACCACTCAGTTTCTGGGAGGGCGGCGAAAGGTAGACCAGAGGGATTTTATTGCTTTGGAATTGTTGTGATGGAAATTCCTGCGAGACCCACGATGGATGTATCTCCGGCAGTGGAACAGAGCGATGTCCGGGTGGAGTTGCAGCACTGGCGGTTGAGGCCCAGGCAGGTGCCAGCGAAGCCAACGAAGTTCAGCGGCTGTATACCGAAGTATACCTGCCACAGGGTGATGGCAGAACGACAAGAGCGTCCAGAGAAGTGCAGACCAGATGTAAAACTTTCTGGCCCACATAACGACTGCAACGGCCAGGTGGATCAGCGAAGCCGGGTGCTGAGTTGCAATGGGTAGGCTAGAGTTGGCCCGCTCGCACACAAAACACAGGAGCAACAACTGAATCGGAGCTTATGCGAAGATAGGTTAAAAGTGCAATTACGCAGTCCATTCAGGCCGTAAAACCAAACAAAATACTTAAAAATAACTGGTGAGCAGCGGCAGCAAGACGCGCCAGCGTCCACTCAACCAGAAGTTTTCCCTACCTGATAATACAACAGTAAGTTTCTCTACTACTTAAGAACCAGATGGTGAGCATTGAGCTGACAGTAATTGGGTCACGGCAATGGATGAGCTGAATTTGAGATGTTTCATTGTTATTTTTGACAGCTTTATTGATTCAATTGCAGTTTTCTGTTTTCTGGGTTTACTTTTAATGCATCCTTCTGAGTTTGTGGAGGAGACATATTTGGGCTCAGATGTCAAGCTGCTCTTTCACTTTATTGATTTAATTAGTTCACCAATTACCCTTGACTGTTTTATATTGCGCAGCTGACTCTGTGAATACAGAATAACACCTTAAGTGGAGACAGACTTCAGCCTAGTGAGCAGGAAACTTTTGTTCCGACACACTGAGCAGATGTGACCAGCCAAGCACAAAGGATAAATGTGGATTTTGGCAGTTTTACACAACCTGATGATGGTTAACAGTTGCACACTAGCTGGAGCAAGCAAATGAACTTTTAAGACTTTAATCTCAGAAAATCTGTTTAGTACTATGTTGGCTGAAATGGATTTGACACAGGCTGAACTGAAATTCAGTGAAGCAAATAAGCGTGAGAATAAGTTTTGTGGAAAGAAATAAAAAATGGGACCAAGCTGAACACACAAGTTTTTTGGGTTTAAATGTAATTATTTTAAATTGTGTTGTGGTAGAAAATGTTTCTAAAGAGTCATAAATGCCAAGAGGCTGATACAAGTTTAGAATGATAAGTTTCTTATCATTTTAAAGCTCAAATGTACAAGTTATCTGCTGAATAATATCATAAATGACTTTACTATACGATCAGACATTAAGGACACATGCTATGTTGAAGGGCTGGCTCTCTGTCAACAACGCAGCAGCCAGGATGTCCTCCTTCTAAGCTTCGATTCTGGTCCTGGAATGGTCGGTATTTTTCTGGCCAGAGAGGGTAGGCAGTTTTAAGGCACCCCTGCACAGCCATTGGCCCTTATTTTTCCAGGCAAACGGCAAACCAACAGATTCTGCAGCAATGATTGTGGGCAAGCGAACTGGTTCAGATATAACTGATTCTACTCGACCTAAAAAGCCTCTGTATTTTTCTTATTCTTATCTCAAGAAGAAAGGAATTAATTTCAGCAAAATTCAAGGTATATTTCTTTAATACGATGTTATAATATAATTAATCCAAATTGTCTACAGTCTCTAATAATTGGATTTTAATTAATATTTTTTGAATTGATACAAATGAACGCTGCTCAGAGAATGAATCACCAAAAGGATGTTGACGTTCCTCGTGTTACACTGTGACAGTTTGATATTACATTTTTAAGGGAACATTCAGTGGCTGAATGGAAAGAAACTGGAAAGAAAGAACTGCACTTACAGAGCAGCATTGTATCAGATTCCTGCTTGATGAAAGTGTTACTGATGTGTCACTTAGATCCATGCTATATTTTATACATGTGGAGATTCTCTGACGCTGACTCGGTCTGATATACATCTTCATGACTCTCACTGAACAGCAGTTTTTACAGGACACGTTCTATTAAAAAATTAATACCTGTCTGACACTCAATGTGTCAACATAGTTTCACATTTGACTGTGTTCTCAATTAAACCATTTCCTGAGTGATTGTGGGACTGCAGCTGACAAGGAAACATTTGACAGGTTGGACTGGAACACCAAACTTACAAATGCATCTGAAACGTGACAAACTGTTATAAGAATAAGGGTCAATCATCTCGAGGGATGGTTATGTTTTACTTTTTCTTAATGTCTTTATTGGCTTTCCTACATAATATGAATCAAGCAGTGACACCTATTCAATAGAGGGCGCTAGGGAGCCACCAAACTATTCACCACAAAGAGAGTGACAGACCTTTACTGAGTAAGATTTTTTTTAATCAGTTTTAAATACTGTATATTTGCATATGTATTTCTGAATTAAAAATTAGGCAAAACATCGCCTGTTGGCAGCAGCTGCCTCGCCGCTATATTGCGGCTCGTAGAGATAGCCACAAACATCTGATTCGAGCACAAGGCCTTCAAAATCCCCTTCATCATTTTGAAGTTGAAACATAATTTTTTCGCCATTGTCGTTTCATATCAGCTTTCTCCATAGAGCCTGTTAGCATAGCTTCCAAGCAATATGGCGGACATTAAGTTTCTGGTAGTGAGGTCCCACACACTGATCTGTGATTGGTCTGTAGCTTCAGTGGTCAAAAATATGAGGAACTAGCGTTGAAGTTTCATCCCACTAACCACAACAGCTTCCAGTGACGCAAAATGACGATTTTTGCATCATCAGAAGCTCCTTTTCAGACTTAGAAATACAAAGATTTCCCATCTCATCAAAATGAGGGCGGGATGCACGACCATTCAAGAATACTACCAGGTTTCTAATGATACAAAGCTTAATGCAAATGGGTGAAGTATCCCTTTAAGTTTGCTCTTCATCAATACAACACATAGGACCGCTTAGAAATTGTTCTCCCAATGCATCACACAACACTTTTCAGGAGGCAGCAGAAGGATAAGTCCCATGAATTAAAAATAAAAGGGCGAGGCCTGAGCGTCACAGGATCAGAGTATAGACTGATTATTAAGCAGATCATAGCAGTATAGACCAGACTAGCATGACTATTTATTTTTAGTTTGGGATATATGCCTTTAAGTCTGAGTGGATATGGTGTTGTTTGTCAAGTTATAAATACTGCTAATGCTGTTAGCCAGTTGACTACATTTTCCATTATGTATTAGCATCAAGCTAATGAACTAAGCTAAGTAGAGTCCGGTCCATCTGTGAGAAATAGCACCCCCCCTGGAGAATAATGCACCATTCAACCACAGGGATCAAGTATTTTATTCTATATGCCTGAACTGACCCTCCTATAAAACACATCCTTCCTCTTGTATCATTCTATACAGCTCCACTGATAATTTATTTTTAGAATATTCATGTTCCAGGTGGGAAAAGGCCTGGGAGTCTAATCTAGCTCTGTAAACAAAGGAGATGCTGGTTTCAAGCAGCCTAAGGGCAAAAACAAAATACAAATTACAGCAAAATGGCTGCAGCTGTCAGCTCTTATTTATTCACTGTACAAAGAGTTTCCAAGGACCAAGTCTGCCTGTTCTAACTGATAGCAGGCAGAGCAGAGGCTGAGGTGGAAATTAACATATTGCAACCTGGAAGAGATTGATAACCATAACCGTCAGTGTGATTAAAAGTATTTTTATTTTAAGGCTTACGTTTTTGGAATTTTTATTGATTTTCTTACAGTTTAGATGAGTTTAATTCTTACGGAAGAACCTCCACTGCAAATATCATTGCATTCTAGAGATTAAACTAAAAACTCCAAGGAAATAATCGACTTGGCATGCCGGAAAAAAATGTAAGTGATTCTAAAATAGAAACTTTTGCGTTGATGTATGATAAGGACTGTTTTTGTTTTATGGCTGAAAATTTCCAATATTATTAAAAAATATCTTCTAATCTTATCTATTAATCTATCGTATATCTAAACTGCTCATCCCATTCAGGTTGAAGCTGCTTATCAGTTCATGGCAAGTGTGGCAAAAGTGAATTTTGGATCTTGACTCGCAATCCTCAAACATCTAGTGACAGCGGTGAGCTCCCCTGAAACATCACTTCATCGTCTGCATACTGCTGTAAAAAGAAATGAGCAATGTGGCCACATGGAGGAGGTGTAACAAAGTCATCTAGGTTGAATCTGAAGAAAGTTACACTCCTGGAAAATGTGAGCATCACACTTACTCATCTTAACAGAAAAAAACAAGAATATAGCAGGGAATTATCTGTAACCCTCTGGCACCTTTCCTTTGCGTCTCAGTGTTACAAGAGGGCAGATGTAAGCGAGGGAGGAGGAAGGGCGGGTTTCTAACATTAACAGGAAGCGAAGTCACACTTGATATAATATGTAAGCTGTGTACCTCTAGGGATGATCCAGCAGTTTTTAAATGTCCACCCACATCAGTGTATTTCTCTTCACTTGCTATACCTGCATTACTTTGTATTATCCTCAAACATCTCCCATTGAAACTGGCAGGGAAAGAAGGATTGATTTCTCGGTGCAAATGTCCCAGTGCACCTGTGTGCTGCGGTGTCATGTCAGCAACAAAAGACTGATGCAAGGATGGTTGCAGTGACGGGATATTCTCCACACAGAGGCTCTTAAAGAAGACAGTGACATCCACATCAGATCTCACACCACTGCCATGCATCTTTAATGACACACCATACACGCAGCTTACACTGAGCCGCCGCACACACAAACACACAGAGTCTCCGAGGTCCAACCTCCTCCAAATACACTCCTCCTCTTCAGCATACTGTCACCATAGATCAACTTGACTCATACGGAGACTACTAAAAATAAGACTTGTTCTTGGCAGGAAAGAAGCAAACAATGCATAACACGGACTAAAACACATCATCGCATGTGAGGCAACAGATCCTCTACAGATTTATAAGACTGACGGAGACAACGTGAGAAAAGCAACCAAGGAGCTGTTTTGTATTCTGGAAAGAAAAAGTCTTTCATGCTTTAAATCTTTGTGTTTCTCACATCTATGCAGCCATGTTGTTTGGAAATCAGCGTGTTGAAACATGCACTGTTTCATAACCTAAATCTCTTCCTCACTAAGCCACTGCTTCGGCACAGCAGCATTGAAACCTGGCACCAGTCAGAGGAGTCACCTGACACCTTCAGCCGGGCCAGAACTCCTCATGCTGCTTAGCTATACAGCTCAATGGAAAATCCACTCTAAAACACAATTCAGACATGAAGTTCTATGTGGATCTCCGGCATATTCAGTAAGTTTTAATTACATTTTAATTAAGTACTTCTTCAGTAATTTCATAAATACAACCTGACATTGACCAATTACATCTCAGCAAGCTTCAGTGTATGCAAGAAAAAGATCTGTGGGCTGTGTGGACAGCCAAAGACAGGCAGAACCTTTATCCCTGCTTTATCATACCGACTTCCATCAGCATCACACAGATTACATTTTAGCGGGTAATCTGAAGTACGAGGTGGGGTGGGGGGGTCAACCTCCATAGCCTTCGACATCAGCATTGTGCATCAAATTAAACTAAAGTATCTCTTCACTGTCTTTGGGATGAAAAAACTGCTTCAGTCATTCTCCTTCTTCAATAAAACAGTCGTGGCTAGCACACCTACACTTTACAAGAAGTCCCACTAGTTGTAAATATTAATTAGAGATGGGACCAATCCAATCTTATATCGGTATCGGGTCCGATATTAACGTGATTTATGTATAGGGTATCAGACTGATGACGCCGCTACACGGTACTAATCAAGTAAGATTGTTGGGCACTTTAAACAGCTTTGAAGACATTCAGACACAGTACCTTCTGATATTTGTTAAATAATTATGTGTGCATTGTTTGTATTGGTTTAGAACAGACTGACTCAAAAATGTATTTTATCGTTACATTATTCTTTAATAATCAAAGAATAAAACATTTAAGTACAGTATGACATTTGTGCCTGAGCTGAATTCACAGCACCCTCAGTGCTAGAGGAGTATCATTACAATGAAAAAAATCAGTCTCAGGATTTCCCTGAATTGATATTGAATTGGGGAAATAATAATTTCAATGCACTAATGAATTTATTTTTTTATCCAGCCCTAGTGTCAGTATCAGTACATATGTATCAGAATTGGATCGGAACTGAAAAAAATGAATCAGTGCATAATAGTAATTGAATGTTGGAATCACTGTTGAAATTAGCGGGATAAAAGCTTGACATAAGGTAACATTATGATGTGTTCAAGGTCAGGTCAGTAATATGACTATTAGACAAAGGGAACAACAAAAGGCATCAAGATGTGTTTAAATTGAAGTTTAAGAAAATGAAGGTTTTGGCAAGAAACCGGAATAAATACAGATGCTTGGAGAAGAAATATGTTTGTCTTCAAAGGAAATATTTAATACTATCCTTCAATTCCTAATCAGTAAGTATTGTTGACTCGTCGTCCCATCCAATAATACAGAAAGTATCAGTATTGGTATTGATAAAGACTTGGATTTTGAGGAATCTCACAATGGTACCAATATCATTATTAAAAAATCCTGCACTCTTGCTAAGCATCACCAATTTATTAGAAAAAAAATCACGTTTCAGTCCCTCTGAAACTTTGTCAAGTGTGTCCCCATACACACCTACTTCATGAGATAGTTTGATGTGCAATCACCTTAAAAATCAATAACAATCAAAAATAATAATCCATTCCTGACCATATTCAGAAGTAAAGAACTAAGTTCAACACAACTTGGAGCTCATAATTGAACAACATTGTATTTGTTTCAATAACAGGATGTAACATTCAGAGCGTTTTCAAGAGTTTTCATATTCTCATAGAAAACTCTTTCAGGCATAACAAATTCACTGAGTCAGCCTCCAACTCAATGTTAGTCGAGGACTGTTTATTTTTTTTCCTCAAATAAATGGAACTCTACATTTCCTCTGCTGCCTACCTAACATTGTATTATCCTGTATGTCAGCTCTGCAGTCTGGTCTTTTTGTATCAGTGACACAGCATAAACACATAAACACATCACCCCGGAGCTGATAATGAAATCTGGCACCAGCTCCGAGGACCGAGCAGAGTGAAGGGGAGGAGTGTGGCAAACACTCCGGCGGCTAAATTTACTCACCCGCTGTAACCCCGCGGCCTATGCAGATTCTATTAGTACTACTGAACAGCTCAGTGAAGCACCAGTCTGACGTTCTCCACGCGAGTGCTTTGCCATACAAACATGTCTTTGCACAAAGAGGAGCTGAACTTTGAAAACACAGATGATGTTATTTATCCGCTCATACAGGTGCCTTAACTGCTAAGAACCCGATATATACTTTTTCAACTCAGCTTGTGCCATTTGTATGAAACTGATGCTGAATCACTCAGTATGTTTACATGCAGTTAGAAAAAGTAGACTTAAGTTAAAACCTAAATTAAAAGGCCAGGCTTTTATTTACTTCAGTCTATAAAATGACCCATCTTTAATTTGGGACAGGCGTAAAACAGGACGGGCTTGATTTACTTTTTCCAACAAAACTTGTTCACAACAAAGATGGGAAACACCAGAAAGAACATTTAATTGTGTAAAAATAAGAATATTAATAAACAAATCAAATTAAAATCACTGATTTGATCTTACTTTTTAAAGCAGCCCATCCATACCAACCCGCTTCCCTTTTGGGGAGGAAGGGACTCTCCCTTCTTTATATATTTTTGAGCTGTAAACTAATTAAAAACAAAACGCAGAGGGGTCTCTAATTGAGACTGCAAAATGTTTTTCATAACGTGCAGCAACACTATCATAGTAACATGGACTGGGCACTAGGAGTATTTGGGAATCGGAGGGTCAGTGGTTCAAGTCCTGGTGTGGACCATGTCTGGAAATTTGGTCTGGTAGCTGGAGAGGTGCACCTAGTGTACTTTCCAAACACAGCCGATCAGCTCAGGAGAGGTCTCTGTGCAGCCCCCTCACTCTCACATCTCTCCATTACTGCATGTCAACAGGATCCTGTTTATGCATGTGTGTGTAGTCCAGCCTGTGTGTGTGTAGCATGTTCAACAACAGACTATAGCATTGAATTTCACCTCACAGGATTAATAAATGATTTCTTCTTTTTGTTCTAAAATGGCATGGGCTTCTATTTGAAGTTTCAAGGTATTCTGCAAGTTTGACTTAAACTGGAGATTAAAATACATGCTAACATGTCAGTCCGACTGAAATCATATGAAGTCTAATTTTTCAAAGTTCTACTATTTTACACACCTTGATAATGGGGATCGATTAACTCTTGCATGTTTACACCTCAATCAGGACCAAACTGGGTTAGGTGTACTGCACATGCTGACCTGAAAGTCAAACACCATAAATGCTTAGCACAGCAAATATCACCATAAGCTAGAGCGGTGCTTCCCAAAGTGTGGGCCACAGCCCTCTGGTGGGCCATGTGGGTACTGCAGGAGGGCCGCGAGAAGCCCTCCACCAAGTATAAAAATAAAAGAAATATCACAATATGATTTACCATGAGTTAACTCTTTAAGTGATTAGTAAGGCTTGTCATGACTATTCATGGACATAATATCATATGATATTTTACCATCTGTTTAGTAAACTTTTGTGTCTCTCTTGCCATAAGATCATGTTGTCCTGTCCAATATTTTACCCTTACTGAAAGTGAGAGCTGTAGTCATAACTTTTATTTTATAACGGGCCCCGGAGTCATTTTGTATTTCAAAGTGGGCCGCGACAGTCTTGAGTTTGGGAAAGGCTGAGCTAGAGGGATAGCATGCATCACATTTCTACCAAAAGTAAAGCGTAGTGTGCTAAATGAACAGAGCTGTACAATTATGCACCTTTCCCCCGTTACACTTAGAATCAGTTTACCGCTTGCTAACATGTTAGCAAAGTGAACCAGAAGAAGGTCCAACAGAAATAGTGAAGTCATGCTTACTATCGTCTATAAATCATTTCTCTCTCAGTACTTATTAACTGGGATAAGGACAGTCCTCTAACTGAAGGGCCTAATCGAGATGTAACTGTAGCTCCACTTAACTGTGCATGTACTGTGTGTGACAACACAACCTCACAGTCTCTATCAGGAGTGGAATTCAGAATACCCCTCAGCTAAAGTATAAAACTGTCACCTACTGTATGAGCTCTCTATTTCTACAGAATTCACTTCCCTTTATTACCTGATGCAACTATAAAAAGCACACATGCAAGAAACCTGGTTCACACATACTGTAAGCATTTATATAAAGGCAGAATATTTTCCATTTTAAAAGCTCAGCACAACCAGAAACTGAAATTCATTAGGACTAGGGGTTTAATTAAATACATGAAAGGCAAATACCCTACTGTCTATTTGATGAATGAAATGTCCATTCATTTGCATATATTAAAAAATGACTGCTTAAGCATTGCTTGTTGAGTTTTGAGAAGCATCTTCTAATGATCCTCCTCTAAAGTCAGATTTAATATATTTTTCAACCTTATATTTTTTACAGTGTGGAGAGGTTTGAACACCAAATACTGATGCAATAGCAAAAATGACAAAGGGTTAAAAGTACATTATTGAGAGCCTGATATTGTTTGTGTCTTTGTACAAAGTTAAAGAGAATGCACAAAAAACCCAAATGTTCTGTAAGTTTGCTATGAGGCTGTAAGTGTCAGCTCTAATGTATCTCTGCATCTGAAATAACGATTTCTCCCTCAGCAGTATTAATACAGTCTCTCTGATTAAAGTCTCTTCTCTCCGAGCTCATCTGAAACACTTCTCCTCCACGATGTTTGATAAATTACGGCCTTATCTGTCAAAGGAAAGGCGTTCTCCAGCAGCGGATCAGGCATCAGAGAGGAGCTCTTGCCGTAAATCGTAGCAGTGTTAATCATCTCGGCTCTCCGAAAAAATGCAGATTCTTCCTAATTCCGCTGTTCGCGTAGTGAGTCGTGTACTGTCCCATTTAGCACAAGATGGAGACAGAGTTTGTCCCACTTCTTAATGCGTGTTGACTCACTTGATGTATAGCTCTGAGGAGGATAATTAAAACATGGAGGTCCTAGGGGGGATTCTATTAGTCCGACTCCGATGTGTGTGTGAATCACAGTTTATCATTGAACTAAACTAACCTCTCCCCGTGATAGTGAAAAGACTCACACAAGTGGTAATCTCCTGCCTAGAAGAAAATGTTTGCAGAACCAGGCTCGTGTGAGAAAACTGATCCAGCTCTGACCTGAAAAGTGTTGCTACACAAATGACCTAATCTGATTTCTGAATTTGGGTTGGACTTTAAGGAATTGGCCAGCGAGGACTATAAATGGAGCAATGATGCAAATCTTACATTGAAATAGGACACTTGCTATTAAAGGATGAGACTTTACTCACTGTGGCAGTATTCAAATACCGCTCATACAAGTCTGTGTGGAGAATGTAGTGACTCTTTTACTTCACTTTCTCTTAAAGGGATACTTCACCCATTTGCATTAAGCTTTGTATCATTAGAAACCTGGTAGTATTTTTGAATGGTCGTGCATCCCGCCCTCATTTTCCCCTCAGATGGGAAATGTATTTTTAAGTCTGAAAAGGAGCTTCCACTGGAAGTTTTTGCGGTTAGCGGGGATGAAACTACAACGCTAGTTCCTCATATTTTCGACCACTGAAGCTACAGACCAATCACAGATCAATGGGTGGGAACTCACTCCCAGAATCGAAACTTAACGTCCGCCATATTGCTTGGAAGCTATGCTAACAGGCTCTATGGAGAAAGCTGATAATGGCGAAAAAATATAAATATAGCGACGAGATGGCTGCTGCCGACAGTCCAGTCTTGTGTTTTGGCTGCTGCCGCCGCTGGCCACCAGGGCCACCGCTGGCTGCCACGACACAAGACTGGACTGTCGACAGCAACCATCTCGCGGCTATATTGCTATATTGCTGGCCACCGCCGACCACTGCCAGCTCAGCAGCCGAGACATAATGCCTGCCTGTCGACGGCGGTGAGGACGAGGAGCCGGGGCCGGCTCGAGCTGGGGCGGACTGGTAGTGTTGGTGCTCTCACTGTTTGTCTATGGACAAGCCAAAAAGACACTTTCTGCCTTTTCTTGGCCAAGAAGACACCAACTTCAAAATGTATTTCACATTTCTACTACATACTGTATATGACCCAATGTCAATACAGATTCATGTTTCAACGGGTGAAGTATCCCTTTAAGCTGCTGCAACAAGTGAACTTCTCCAAGTGAGGGATCAATAAAATGTATCCTATCTCATCTTTTTTTTATATTAGGCTATGTAAACTGTTGTCTCTCAAAGATTGATTTAATTGTTCCTCTTTCATCTTGTGAGTGCTTTGGCTCAGGAGTTGAAGTCAAGACTTTAATTAACAGAAAATTCACCTAATTCATTTGGATGACTAATCACTCAAGTTATTTGGTGAGAGTATTTCACAGTTGATGCAGTAGAACAAAAAATGTTGGTCCTCGTCGTCCTCTGTTTTTTTCTGTGTAAAAACTGTTTTTTTTCACCCACAATGCAACTCACTCCATGAAAGCGTAGAGCAGGGTGTGTTATGTTAATGTCAGTATTGCTGCATCATAGACGACATCAGAGGTGCAGATCTTCCTATAGGGATCATTGGCATAGAGCAGGGGCAGAGGGAACTGGACAGCGCTGTTAGGAACCAGAAAGTGTTTCAGTCTGTCTGTACGTTTGTGGTCGTTACTAAAGTGTTAGCTTTGTGCTCTGCTTGTACGGTTACTGTCTCATTAGTGACTGGAACAAGTCACACAAAGCTCACTGGAAAAGCTGTGATCAATGTTAAGGATGGCTGTGGAAACGCACATGAGGTCAGGGTTTATTTACAGTCACAAATAGGACCGAACTGTACTGAAACCGGACCATTTGGTGGAAACGGGGTGTAGCCTCAGGCAGTGATGAGGAGCAGACTACAGAGCTGCTCAGTCCTGGAAAAACACAACCAGGGCAACACTGGAGGCCATCCAATCAGATGTCGCACAGCTTCCACTGGAACAACAATGTCATACAACTTTTCTTCAGTAGTGCAGTTACACTACTAATGGTTGTTAGCAGACTTCGATGTAAAGTGGAGATCCCCTTTAAGCAAATCAGCTACCAAAAAAAACAATTTGTTTTTTTTCCCCATATATCCTCATATATTCCTCCATATAAAACATTTGTTAAGTGTTCAGCTGTAGGCTTGTTCCAGCTCAGATCGGGGAAGTTCCAGCGTAAAAATAAACATCTCTAAATTATTAATAAGGTGTGTGAAAAGTTACAAAAGAATATGTTAACATATTTTTCCCCCCAATTTGATATTGAATGTGCCTTTTTGTTTCTCTACTTATGACCTCCACCATGCTGAATAGATAATGTGGTTTTCTCTGGGCCTGAAGGAGGAAAGTTTTCTTTGACATCACTTTGAGTCTGTGAAACTGCTGCAACTAAAAGTGAGGTTACTGCTGATAAGAACTAATAACTCAAACTGTAAGGAGAACACAGGGTTAAATCCTCATAACAACTGCGAAAAGACAAAGGTTGTGACGTCTGACAATAAAACTTAAGGAATAATATTCCGTTCACAATTATATAGGGGGGGGGGGGGGGGGGCAGAAATCGATTTAAAAAGCCTTGAATATTTCAGATTTTACATGAACCGATTATTTGATTTTTTTTTTCAAATAAATGAAGTGCAAACTGTTGAGCACCACACAAACCTTATAATATGTTAATGCATTCATTCCCAAAGGAGGTCTGGCTGATGTTTGGGTAAAGTGTGTTTATTAAACTTAGATTGACCCTTCTCTGGAGCTTTAAGCAGAAAAACACCAGGCTGTGCTGACCTTTAATGTGCTCGTTGACGACGCTCTCCAGCCGGTCCAGTCTCTCGATAATCCTCAGTGTCTCCCCTTTACTGTCCTCCTCCAACTTTCTCTCCGCCTCGCCGCCGCTCTCCGCAACTTTTGGACCCCCGTTGTTCACATAGTTGGTGATCCAGCCGACGTACAGGAGACACACGATGTTGGTCATACCGCTCAGGATCACACATGTCGACACCAAAGTTTTCGTTCTCCTTGAGCACAGCATCACGACATCCCTCCATGGGCGCAGGCAGGTGGATGTGAGGAGAAGACGCACTCGGAGAAATGTGTCCAAATGAAAGTAGACGGCGCGATGCTGTGGAGTCAGTCCGCCTCTGCGAGTCTCTCAGGTCCCGGCTGAGGCATTTCTGAATCCCGGGGCTGAGGCTGTAAAAGCTTTTTAAGAATGATAATAATAATAATTTTGATAATAACACCAAGAACGAGAATCCCCCGCTGAGAAGCACCGGAGAGTCAAGCTGCGCTCAGCCGCTGCAAAGCTGTCAGACGCAGCGCTGCACCCCCCCCCCCCCCCCAGCCTGAAGTCCTCATACAGGCCAATAGGAGGGGAGGGGGCGGGCTCTGCTCTGATCTGCCGGCCCCCTCACAGTGTGAGTACACTGAGGGAGATGGTGAGAGGGGGAGGGGGGGGCAGTGACTGATAGGCGCTGTGAGGTAACTGAAAAGAAACAAATGTGTTTCTGTGGATTGTCTTGAATGTGTGTAGTTTTTTGATTGTGTTTTAACACTCCAGATCCATTTGTGTTGAAGCAGGTGTACAGCACCTGTTAGGCACTCAAAAGTTACAACAAGTGAGGCATTCTTTTTTCTTTTTCTTGTGGCGGTGGAAATTGGTCCGACCTTTTTAAAAAAGCTTCTGAGAGTCTTTGAATCTTTCTCATGAACCTAAAGCAGGATACAGACTTCAGGCCTGGTTTGCCCCTTCCTAAGCAGTCCTGATTTTTAATGGGTCTATGGAACCTTTTTGTCGAAGTGAAGGAGAGGTTTGAAAGGAATTATCAATAAAACTGGGGCTTCTTGCTTTTTGACCATGAAAATGATATCTAATAGGGCTTTTCACACTTGCAGAAAACAAGATGGTACCCAGAGTTTCTCCTGCCAGTCTCCCGGTGTTTTCTTTCCGTAACGAGTCAGAGTGAGCTGATGTTCCTCGGGATTGTTGGGAGGGTCTGCCTGCTGCTTTTGTGTCAGTGTGTTAGAAGCCCGGGGAGGCCTTGCAGCAGAGGTCTCTCAAGTAGACGGAGCTCCCTCAACCTTCAGTCAGTATCACTACTAGCACCCTTCATCCCGGACGCCCAGCCACCACCATCGGACTGTCGTCCCCACAACCACCGTCGTCCTCCTCATTCATGCACAGCCTGCTCCAACCTCCACCTCAGTGGCAAGAAGTGTGGACAACAGGAACTAGAGTAAGGTCTAGTAAGGTCTGCTGAAACTCTCAGCTCTTTTAAATCCAGGTTGAAGACACACCTGTTTACAGCTGCCTTTCATTAAACAGCTTTAAGAAGATTTTAAACTCTAACTTTTAACTCTTTTTATATTTTTACTTCAATTAATTTCATTTGAATTATTTTTCTTTGAACATATTTTCAGATCTAATAATTTCAGTGATTTTTAAATGTTCTATTTTAATGTTTCTTTTCTTTCCTCTGTCATGATGCTTTTTGATGTCTTGTGTGAAGCACTTTGAATTGCCTTGTTGTTGAAATGTGCGACATAAATAAACTTGCCTTGCCTAGAGTAAACAAAGGAGAAATCCTTCCTGCATCTTATCTATTCTGTTTAATGTGTATTTTGTATTTTGAGCTTACTTGTCTGTGCTGCTGCAACGCCCAAATTTCCCCTCTGGGGATCCTATCCTATCCTATTATCCCATCTCCTCTTATTCCATTTTTCTTAATAATGAGTAAGTAAGGTCTTTTACCTGCTCTTTTGTAAAGCGTCTATAGATAACTCTTATTATGAATTGTAACTATACAAATATTGATTGATTGATTGATTGAAAATGAGAATGCAGCAGGATATTATCCAGAGAATTCACCTCGAGCCAGTAGGAGAGAATGGCGACCGCTACGATATCTGTGTGCGTAATTAAAGGTCCCATATTATGCTTTTTCTGGTTTTATATGCCCTTTAGTGTGTTTTCCAAGTGTCATGTGCATGTTTAGGTACATCTATGTGGCTTCTCCTACATCCTCCTGTTAGCTGTAGCATTAGCTGCATGTAAAGCTCGGTTCTAGCCCCCCTCTATAAAAATTTGTCAGTGTGACGTCATTGTCAGTGTGAGATCACTGATCTAAGCCCATTGGCTCGTTGTGGCAAGCCCAGTAGCTCATGTTGAAATTTCCGAGAAGCGTGCTGAGCAACTGACCAATAACGACAGAGTGGATCGGCAGATCAATCAGAGCAGGCTTGGCCCACGTGGGGTCTAACAGTGTGGGCTCAGCAGAGTGTAGCTGACGGTAGTGATGGGAAAAGCAGTTCTTTTCAGTGTACTGAATCAGTAGAATCAGTTCAGTAAAGTGATTCGTTCAAAAGATTCGTTCACTGAATCATTCAGTACTTCTCCGCAGCTCTGTCTGTGAATCAGAATTTAATAAGCTGAAACACGGCCGAACGTTTAGTTCTGCTCGCGATCGTACTGAGAATAGCCGGTGGTGCTAAGCCAATAAACCAATGAGCTGAGAATTTAGTTGGATAAAGTTACAGTTTGCAAACTGAAAGCTGCTAAAACAATCACATTTATTTTCCCCGACCGTTCTGCTCAGTAGGTTCAGTACACGTTCAGTTCGTTCACTGAACGAGAGCTCCGCTCTTCCTCTCAGTTCGTTCAGTGATTCATGAACGAACTGAACGAGAGCTCCGCCTCCCAGTCACTCTCTTCCTCTCAACAAAACACTGACTGAACGTGAACGAGCGAGACTGCGAGTCACCAGCCTCAGTCACACACACACACACACACACACACACACACACACACACACACACACACACACACTGTACTGACTGAGGAGAGGAGGGAGGGCTTTGAACGACTCTTACGGTCTAGAGAGAGAGACACGAGACGGGAGACAGGAGAGTGCAACTGAAGTTGAGAAATGAACGACTCTTTTCAGCAAGTGATTCAGTTCAGTTCGTTCACCCAGATGATTTGTTCGTTTTGCATGAATCGTTCACCAACTACACATCACTAGCTGACGGACTCAGAGCGTAGAGGGAGCAAGGAGGAGCAGTACATGAAAACAGACACTTTTTTCAAACTTTATCTATTGTGAACGTACAAAAGTAGGTACATAGATTAAATATACAAACCCCAAAAAGGGCAGAATATGGGCTCTTTAAAGGCTGATGATAGTGTGATTGTGTTGAACTACACGTAGCATTGATATAAAGTCAAATATTCTAATGATTGTATAGCAGACTATTTTGCTTTGTCTGCAACCTCCGCATTGTTTTTTTATATCACATCTTACCTCAGGAGACCCCCCGACCCCCTCGCCGTGAGGTTCTATGTGAAGGTCTGGAGAATATCCAGAGCAGTCCTCCTGAAATGATCGAGATATTTTCAGGAGTGAATGTGAAAACGGATATAGTCCCCCCCATTCCACTAAAATAATACAAACAGTAAAGTGTGTAAATGTTAGCGTCTGAGTCAATATCTCTACTTCATGACATTGCTGCCTCACACCTGCTTCACTTTCCCACCACCTTGATTCTCTATGAACACACATCTTATCACTGACCACCTAGGGGGCCTACCTGTGAGCTAAAGTAACTTCAGAGCTTCACACCACCAACAGATGGATCTCACAGTTTGAGCCTCTGGGCGGCTGCTTTCATCTTTGTCTTTCATCCACTGCTCCACCAATCACACACACACACACACACACACACACACACACACACACACACACACACACACACACACACACACACACACACACACACACACACACACTTACACAGATACACACGTACACACACGTGGCTGTGAATCGAAAACTCTCCGTTCACCCAAGAGCACTCTGGCAGATTCAGCCGGCTCGCCGAGAGTATAAATAATGCATTAGATTTGAAATATTAAGGCTCTCTGCTCTCTGCTGCTTTCAATCTCGTCTAACTGACTGTCTGTCTATTTGTCAGTCTGCGATGCTCGTACTTCAGCATTTACCCTCCCTTATGTTGTCTCAAAAACAAATTCAATGTGCTGAATTAGAAGGACGTTTTTATCTGGAATATGGTTTTAACACCAGTTGATTGACCTTGGTGTCAGGGAAATAAACCCAGTGAGCTTTAAGAAGATATTCAATGTTTGTATTTGATGAAAAGCAGGTTGAATTCTGAATGTCCGTTGTTGTTCTGAATTTAACCGTTTTCAACCAGTTTAAATACGGTTATAAGATCAACGTTTCAGAAAACAATACTTAATTTTCTTTATTTATTTTCTTTCTTTTTTATAATTTTAATAACTTGTTCATTTTATTGTTGAAGGAGTGGTGAAAATGATGATTGTATAGGCATTTCTCTAACTTGAGTTTGCAGCTATTAGTGAAATTTTGTCTTCTCTCATGTCAATGTAACTTCTTTTTTTTTTAAAGATCATAAACACTGTTTTTAACATGCTATGTGATGCTAACTAAAAGTTTCTGAGACATCATAAAGAGTAAACATTTCAGGGCACTGGTGGCCTAGTGTGGCTCCATGTACAGAGGATGAAGTCCTCGAAGGCGAGTGTCCCGGGTTCAAATCTGACCTTTAGCTCCTTTCCCCTCATGTCATCTCTCACTCTCTCTCTCTCCCTGATTTCTGACTCTCTTCACTGTCCTGTCTTGGACAGCGGTTTTGTTGTTTTGGAGCAACAAAACCCCAAAATAAAAATTATTGATTAAAAAAGGAGCAACCGTTTGTCACAGAAGAAGTAAAAAAGAAGGTTAGACTGTACAGCTCTGACCTTGGTGCTGATGTAGTTTATCAATACCTAACCAATAGTCTGCTCAATATGGAAGCGATTAGTGATCAGAATTCAAATGATAAAGCTAATTTGAAAATTCAAATGCATTAACAGAAATGCTTTTTAATTTTCAGAATATGAGTGTATTATTTGACTCAAAAATAAAATGATGATTAATTTATCTAATTTTAATTTTAGTTTTCAACTTTAAAAATGCACATTCTTTGACTAAATTAAAATGAGGAAGAAAATGACATTAGCTTTATCATTTTCAAAAAATGCCCCGCTAAATCTGTATCATAATTCAAATGAAAAAGCTAATTTTAAAATGAAAATACAGTAACAGAAACATGTTTTAATTTTCAGATTATAGGTGCATTATTTGACCTATATTTAAAATGAATATTCAGTCATCCAGTTTGTATTCTACTTTTACTCTCTATGTATGCATATTGTATGACATCATTCAAATGAAAACTAAAAGGTCTTTGGCTTTTCCTTTTCAAACTTGCTGTGCTAAAAAGTGATCATAATTCAAACTCGAAAATGAATTGGCAAAGTGGATGACGCAGGAAAGTGACGTCAGACTCCAGCTCCCAGGCAGGTGAACGTAATATTTACAGTCTATGAGGCGAGCGGGCAGAACGCGCAGTACGATGGGTGGCGGGGTGAATCTTTAATGCTGTTACAAGCTCCAAACTAGTTGTTGCCCTGATTTTGATTCAATTTTGGCGTTGTAGTTGATTATTCTTTTAATAACTACAAAACAACCTCTGAAAGGGAGAGAGAGCTCATACAGTCGGTCGAGAGGGAGAGTGTGAGCCATTACGCACATAGGATGAGACACTTTGTGCACAGAGCTGGAGAGATTATTAGAAACAGAAAATTCAATCGATAATCTTTTTTAATGTAATTAAGTTAAGCAGAGAAGAGAGTGATCTATAATCTATCAATAAACCGGTTTTAGGACACGTCTGTGTGAATTTCACAGCGTGCAGATGCTGAGTGACTCTCACGGTCAGAGATAGTGGGCATGGTGTCACGCGTGAGACTTGGCAGCTCTGGTTATAAAGCTGCTGCGTCATGCTCGCTGAAAGTTCAGTGTGCGCTGAAAAAAACACTCCGATCACCACCTGTATCACAGTGTGAACTAAAGTCTGCCCTAGTGTTAAAGATTCACCCCGCCACCCATCGTACTGCGCGTTCTGCCCGCTCACCTCATAGACTGTAAATATTACGTTCACCTGCCTGGGAGCTGGAGTCTGACGTCACTTTCCTGCGTCGTCCACTTTGCCAATTCATTTTCGAGTTTGAATTATGATCACTTTTTAGCACGGCAAGTTTGAAAAGGAAAAGCCAAAGACCTTTTAGTTTTAATTTGAATGATGTCATACAATATGCATACATAGAGAGTAAAAGTATAATGCAAACTGGATGACTGAATATTCATTTTAAATATAGCTCAAATAATGCACCTATAATCTGAAAATTAAAACGTGTTTCTGTTACTGTATTTTCATTTTAAAATAAGCTTTTTCATTTGAATTATGATACAGATTTAGCGGGGCATTTTTTGAAAATGATAAAGCAAATGTAATTTTCTTCCTCATTTTAATTTAGTCAAAGAATGTGCATTTTTGAAGTTATACATAAGCTTAGCTTTATCATTTGAATTCTGATCACTAATCACTTCCATAGCTCAACGGTGTTGAGCAGCGGACTTCTAAGCACACAAGTGGGAGATTATTTTTTATTTTTTTATGTGATGCACTGCTCAGTAATACAACCATTACAGCCACATATGTGATGTGTCTCACTATTCAAATATACGTTTGAATGTGTGAAGAAACTTGAGGCAGAAGCAGATTTCCCGGTGAACTTTGGCAAAACAAGTTTTGATTGTCTCACGTCTTCTATCATTTTCTAACCGTCTTTGTCAGTGAGAAATGCTCGCTGGGACCTCTCATATTTCTTCAAATATAGCCACCGAGTGCTTCAGGGTTAAACCGTGTCAGCAGCAAACGGTGCTGTTCCTGTAATGGGGTTATTCTATAAAGTATGACGTACGTCAGAGTGAGGTAATAGAGTGACGTCATGTTGTTGGCTGCCGTTGATCACTGTGTCAGAGAGGGCGGCTTAACCACCTCAATGACATTGTGGTACAACTGCTGTTCAAGCAGAGGCTCTGGTTGGTGGAAAGTTAGGAACAAAGCCTCTGATTGGTTTGTAGACTTAGTAGACACCAGGAAGTGGTTAAATGATAAACAATCACAAGAAGACATCAAGTGCTGAATTTATTGTTTTCACTGTATGAAGTTTTCACTGTATGAAGTCTCCATAAAGATGCTGTTGTTTGTTGTGTTGTTAGGTAGCCTATAGAAAATAAATGATCTGGTCAGAACAGCTCAGTTGTCTGCTTCACAGCCAAAAAGTAAATCTCTAGCATGCAGCATTCCAGAGGTGTTAAAGATTGAATAAACTATACCCTTTAAAGTTTACAAAATGTCAGCCCAAGGCAGATCCATATTTTAGTCGTATAGGAGCTGCAGACACTTAGTGAGCCCAGAAAGTAGTTTTCTGCTCTAGAGCAAGTGGGTTAAACCACATTTTTTTTAGGTTAATTGCTTCCTGTTCAAGAAATGCACTTCTTGGTTTGATCTTGGTAAGCATAAGTAAACCATTACAACACTAAACTTTCCTTTAAAGTTTAGGCATATGAGAGAGTAATTCTACATGTCTTTGCCCTTAAAATACTTAAGGTTGACTTTGCAGCAGTTCAGAGATTTTCTATAGGTTTGTCAAGAATATTCATGCAGATCCTCCCACTAACTTAGGGGATCTGTTTCACGCTGATTCAGTGCCTCCAATCCAGCAAGATTGTACGTTTAAGCCACAATTTGTTAGAGACAAAACTGACAGCTGAAACATTCTGAAACTAAGCTCATGCCAAGTGCAGCCTACATCTGGATCTCTAGAGACATGACACACTTCGTCATTCGAAGACTTAAAGAAGGTTGCCAGGGGAACACTGCCAAAATATCCTTGTCATTTGGCATGACATCTCAGTTTGATTCCAGCGGACACCATCTCTCCAAGTTGCTCAGACAACGTTGGGCTCATTATGTCGGGGCATGCCTAGCTGCAACAAGGCCTTTATTAAATCAGTGTGCGAGTGGATCAATTGAAAAGCCTTTTGTGTTGACAAGTGTTTGCTTTGAAGGAGGGATGAGGGCTGCAGCCCCCTGTGCTGCAAGCTAATCGCACAATCAGCTCAGATAAACTGTGTAAGGAAATCCTGGCACGTGTTGGATGATGGTTAGAATGCCAAAACTTTGCAGAAGTACTGAACTTTTTCTTTTTTGTCTTATATTCTAGACTTGCTGTGTAAAACAGGATTAACATTAAGTGAAGATAAAGTTAAGAGTGATTTGGACAAGTCCAACACGTCTTGGAGGTTTCAATAAAGCTTCTATTTTATTAAAGGAGCAGTATGTAACTCTGACATCTTGTGTTTAAAATTGGTACTGCAGTCCAAATTCAAATCATTGAAGAGAGTATCCCCCCGCTACTTCCTCCCTGAGTCGATGTGCATGCAGGTTGCTATGCCACGGACATAGAGGCTTCAGTGTTTATCCAGCTCTGCATCTGTCTTGAAACATGTCAGCCTTCTAACCTTGCTCCATTTTTCTAAAGCATCTCCAATATTGATCCTAGTTTGAGCACCTTTCTGGTGTTGGAGCTTGCACGCTTCCATCGCTGCAACACTTGTTGGCATGCCGTCTACCTGGCAAACCGAGGGGTGTCCAAAACAGCTATGTGTGGGGGTGCCTTGAAACCACCTACTTCTCTGGTCAAAACAAAAAGAGATCATTCCGATCCAGCTTTGAAAGCTAGAAGGAGGACATACTGGCTGCTGCATTGTTATCAGAGAAGCCAGCATGTTTCCTTAATGTCTGATGATAAAGTAAGGTCATTGTATGATTCTTTCAGTCGATGTTTTACATATTGCTCCTTCTTTTTTATTACTTTTATAAAAAATTATCTTTCATCTCAGCCTGCAATCACTGTACTTTTGAGACAATTTTCTTTGTAACCTGCTGCACCTAACAATTAAGCTCGATCAAAAGCTTCCTTCTAAATGGCAGTGCTACTTAAAGAGGAGGATAAGGCTTTTTACAAAAGGATGCCAAATTGAAAGTGGAAGCCCTGTTGTGTCTCAGTTAACCTGTCAAGGGCCTTTAGACAATTTGATTATTTGATTAGAGTCCTTGGTTTTGCACAGGTATTTTTGAGGCCGTCTATGAAAAAGAAAAAGTTGGGAGAAATACTAGGCAAAGTCACCCAGCAGGTAGTGCACAAAGGCAATGCACAGGGTGTATAGAAGCTGATTTTATCCTCCAAAAACCCAATCCTGGTTTACTTTCAACTCAGGGAAACTAGGCTAGTAGTCACTGATGTAACTTAAGTTCTGTGAGAACGTGTGAAGCCAGGAGAGAAGCAGAGAACAGTAGCTACTGTAGGAAGGCACAGTCAGACGAAGCCTTAAGCCATTATATGTTTCAATGACTTTTGTCTTAGCATCCAGACAGTTCATTAAACTTTAGTTAAAAATAACAATAACGAGCAAGAAAGAGAGAAACAGATGAAATCACGTGAAGGGTGAAATATGTTTCATAATTAGCAACTTGAAGCAATGATTTGAAGGAACAACAACTGCACTACCAGAATAAACTCATCTTATTTTAATCTAATGTGCAGTTGTAATTTATGTCTGTTCTTATCCTTTGTAATTGTTCTAATTTTTGCAAGAAAGCTTTAAAAAAATAAAAAAATAAATACGGTATAAGCACTTCAGGTTTATATGGAGATACAGATCACTTTTTTGGTTTAACAGAGACAGAAACAGTGACCTCTCGATGACCTCTTTGCACAACCCTAATATCTGGGCATCCACTGTAAGTAGGGTCCAGGTATTATAAGCATGTGGCCAGCCTGTATGTCTCAATGAAGGTACAGGGAGAACTCCCAGGTTATTGTGTTTTAAAATAAGTCTGCAGAACAAATAGATGAGCGGTTCACCCTGATTAACTCTAATAAACATTATGACCTCTGCTAATGAGTTTCAGTTAGTCACAGAGTTTGAGGCGTAGAAGAGCACACACGCTTGAGTTCCTTATTAATATTTTACAAGTCTTTTCATCCCAGTATGTCTTCTTCTCCACATATATATATATACCCCAGTTTTTCATTAATCTCTAAAATGGTTACTGCTTGATGTTGAATATTTATCAAATGCAACACTCTGACTCCTATTCGAGTGATTAACAACTTTAAAGTCCAACACATCTCTTAAATGATCGGCTTTCTTTTGTTCAACATTAAGACTTTGAATTGAAATACCATTTAATATAGGCCTATGCTAGAGATTTTCCAAGGCTCATTAATCATGTGCCATGGCAGCTTTTTTGTTAGTGTGCAGGCCTTTTCTAAATTTGGAGTCTCAAGATTCGCAGGGAACTTTATTTTATAGACGTGAAGTCCCTGCCAGAAAGAGTAATTTGTGAAACTGAAAGTCCTGCAATCAGTCAGGGAGACTAATGAAATGGAGAGCTCCTGCTTTGTGTACGGGCTGAATGGTGTCGCACTGCTGTTATATTTCACTTCCTGGCAGTGAAAAGTGGTGGAAAAATCATTTTTCTCAAGTATGTCTTCTTCAGTTTCCTGTAAGCCAAACTTATTCTTTCTTTACATGAATCGTAGCAGCTTTATGATTTGTAAAAGACAATGATGTTCTAGATTTTGCAATTGGTATCTCAGATATTTTTCTAGTCTTCTGACTACTTTGAGCGCTTTTGACACTGCAGGTCACACTTACCCATTCACACACTGAGGACAGAGGCTGCTGCATAAAGTGTCCATCAGTATTAATTAATCCCATTCATTAACATTAACCCTGATGCAGCAGCGGGGGCAATTTGGGGTTCAGTGTCTTGCCCAAGGACACTTCGACATGTGACTGCAGGAGCAGGTGATCGGACCCCCGACCGTCCAGTTGAGAGGCGACCAACTCTACCAGTTTCAATATTCTTCCTGTGGCATTTTAAGTACCAGCATCATCATCTGTTTTGTCCCCTCAGAGTTCAGGATCATGTTGCTGCAATGCTTGTCCAGATCGACAGTCAGCTGCCAGTCAGAGGCTTTGTAGAGGATGACTGTCCTTCTTTCTGTTTGTGGACCAAGTGTTAGTCCAGCTTTAATGATGCTGGACCTGGTAGGGCATCTTGCAAAGCTTGAAAAACAAACCGGACACTGAGGAAGTGTGCCTGCAGGATGTTTGACCAGGTAATCCAGCACTGCTCGACACTATCCCATCTGCATGCTTCCTGCTGTCTTACCCCCTTAGCTCTGCTCTGTTGCTGTTCCTCCAAACTTGGACTGTCTGGAACTGCCATAACCTCAATCTCTGAGAAACCAGTCAAGAGTCTCAGAGAGCTCTGTGACTCATCTCAGGTATGTAACACCTTCCCGATCCCTATTAATGGGAGACCTTACCAAAGTTGAGTAATCCCTCAGCTGGCTGAAGTAAGATAAAGGATTACTAGCCCTGTAAAGGCTGAGGCTGCTGGAGAGGACACTTTTGTAGAAAGCAAGTGATTAGCTTTCAAGGGACTCAACTGTTGTTGTTGAAACAAAAAAATCAGCCACAGGACTATCAGCAGGATGGAAATCTGGTAGTCCTTTGAATCTCCCATGAAGGCCTGACTCATCAACCTCGCTGAGCTAGGTTTCTACGTCTTTGGTGAAGCCTTTATTCAGCCGAGTCTTTAAGAGTTGAGTCAAAGAGCTCTCTGAGACTCTTGACTGGTTTATTGGGGTATGGCAGTTCCAGACAGGGAGAAGAAGATTTTGTAAACAACCTTCCCTCACCTTCTTAAGCATCATTGCATTTGACTTGGTGTGCTTAAAAACATTCTTGCCCCTTTCAAGCCTTTAATAAACATGGCTGATGTGACAGGAACCCCTTCAACATAACTAAGAGGTACATACAACAAAAATAAAAAATAATCATCAGACCTCAGATGAAACAGTGATTTTTCTGAAGAAAAATAAAAATCTCTGCTCAGTCAGGCATGATCCTGGAACACTCCTGGCTGATTGTGTCCCCAGCAGTGGGAAAACAGGAGGAGGCTTGAACACATATGAAGCTGTGAGAGAGTTCAGCTAGCATGTGCAGAGTGTCTCTTTTGTCCACCATGTTCAGCATGATAATCATTTGGTAAAGCATGTGTGGGGCCCATATTAATATCAGGCATGTTCATGGACACTAGGCACCCCCCCCAGTCTCATATATTGTTTTTGATATTTTATTTTATTATCTTGTTCAATCATACTGTTAGATATTCCTGTACAAAGGCACCGTGATATTTTAGTTGGTACATTTGTGGGTCAAATTGAAGAAGTATCACACAGGCACTTTTGGGGCAGCTCTGGGCAGCACAGGGGTTTTGGATGCCATGCGTAGCTCAGTCGACCCAGATGTCCAAGAGTGTGCAGCCACGCTGAGTTGATGTGTTTGTGTCTCTGTGTTTCAGACTGAAGTAAAAAAATAATCATAAAATCCATCAACGCTTGGTTCTTTGTGTACAAGTGTGCAACACATGTCAAAATGTTTACAATTCATAACAAATCTTGTAGAAGGGGGTTTGGTGGGTTGTGGTAGAATCCAAGCAGCAACCTCCGGTCTTGAAAAATTAAGCCAATGCGGAAGTACAAATTCCTTCGTCGAGAGTCCGCTTGAGGCTGAACACCGTAAGTCACATACATGCACAACTGGCAAAAAAGCCAGTTTTTACAGCATAAATTAACATGTTTACAGCTAGGTTTTAGTCTTCTGTGAGGAGATCATTTCTGTCAAAGGAATTTCAGCCTATACCAGGGTTCAATTCCCAGGGATCAATCTGGGCTTCTACTCTCTGCTGCTATATTCTTCAATCTCATCCTGTCCTCCCTTAATGGGTCTCCTATTTTTGTCCTCTGGCACCATTGCTTTAGAAAAAGTTTATTCTACTAAAACTCCATTAAAGGCAAACAGCTGGCATTCACGCCTGCCACTCAATTAAAGTGTACGTGTAGGCCTACACTTTTAGATAAGTGTGTTTCAAGATGGTGTGGGGAGCAGGGCATTATAGCCTCCTAAATGTGCACAGCTGTGTGTCATCAGTGATGCTAAAACTCAAGCCTTCTTACCTGTTCTAAATCCTCTGCCCGTTCATCCTCTCCCTCTAAATCTGCTCTGATGTTCTGGCTGTAGTGAATGTAATGTGACAAGTGGCACAGTGGTGGCCATCATTGCCTTTCACCTATTATAATTCAGTTCACCATTGGAACTGCTGTCCTCACCACTTTTTCTCTAATTTTGTAAAGTGCAAGTGAACAGACAGACTGTAAGCCAAGCCTCTTAGACCTCCATTAACTGGTCGCCACATCATCCCGGCACCCTCTGACAGCTCAGAGCAAAATAGAGTTTTTCGAAATAAGATGCATTAGGGGCAGTGCACCACAGGGACTTCTCTCCCAGCCTGTATTCCCTCTATTCCTAACACAGCCTTCACCATCTATTTCCCTTTCCCTTCACACCTTCAGCATGACAACCATCCATCAATAAAACATAACATGCATTAAAAATCAAGTGATACCTCATCATAATCATTCCTGATTTAAAGTAGACCTTCACTTTTCTCTGCTCACACCATATAGCTTCTAAGTATTTTGAATACATTTAGTGCTGTATTATTAGTTTTCCTTCAATACAATTGCATGCAGGCAGTAGCTCTTGCCTGGGCACAGGGTAAATACATCCAACAAACTAGACAGATTGGATCTGTCTGTCATCAGCCTGCATACTCCTAACATGTTGTCTATAAGAAATAAGTCACATCATCTGGCCTCCTTAGGTTTTCTTATGTACTCACATCTCCATTCTTTTGACACATATCACATATAGGCCTAAAGAAACTTTGCAGGGATGGAATAGTGCAGAAACAAGTCCAGTCCAAATGTTTATGAAAGTATTCAATGAATGCATTCATTATAAGATGCAAAAAGCAACTGCAGAAAAGACACAAATTGGTGAATAAAAACTGAACAGAATGCAGGAAAAGAAATGTAAGCTGCTTAAAATGTTCTGAGGGAGGCCCCCCCAGACCCTGGTTTCGGTTGTTTAGTAGTGCAAAATACAAAACAGCATATAGGGATAATTAGACTTTTTATTGGCATGGATGCTCTGTTTGGATCACCACCCATGATCCTGACTGCACGTGATCCACAGATCATTCACTTTACAAATAGGAAGTAAATGTGTGTGAGTTTGTGTTTGGGTTGCATTTGAAGGTATCATTAGGAGATGATTTTAGCGTTCCCCCGAAATGCCCTAGAATACAAAAACAACAGCCCTGGACTTCAACAACCTTTATTTGGTTTTGCAACAGAATTGCTTTTTTGGGGTTGTGTGATTTATGGCTACCCTTTCAAAGAGGCAGAGGTGAAAGGAGTGCAGCATGGTTACAAAGCCAACAACATCTTCAGAAAAAGTTCAAGGTGGTTGGTATGTCTGAATAGACTCCCACAAATAGTCATATTGGATTCTTTCAGCAATGACAGTTATGTTTTCCAAGCTGCTCTAAACTGATAGTTGGAGATGTCTCAATGTAACTGTTTGGTAAAGCACAACCAGCTGCAAAAACAACATTTATGTATAACATATTATTTTCTTTAAAATTGCATTGGGGGGTTTTTCAGATTTTAAGCAACATTATTATTCTTATAGAATTGTGTGTTTGGCTACCAGTATCTCCAATATAATCTCCTTTTACCTTTCTTTTTAAATTGATCAAATAATTGGTTCTTATACTGCTTTATTCTAAAACTATATTTACCCGTTGTTCAGGGGCAATCTTTTTGATGAAAACCGCTGTCTGCCATGTTGCTGGTGAGAGCATAGAGAATAAGCAATTGTTTTAAGTTTAAAGCTATCAAACCAAAACAATGAGCTGCAAGACAAGACAATGCTTTATTTGACCAGAATCTGCAGAATCAGAGTTTGTAATCCAACAAAGACAAGGGGAAACCTTGCACATGACTGAATTATGTGTGTCAATGTGGACTTTGTGTAACCTGCTCTAATGGTTTCCCAAGGACAAAACTGGAAACATTTGGAGCCCATCCAATTTGAAAAAACAACAGCCAAAGGGCAAACTCGAAAACCCTGCTGACCAATAGTGTTATACTGCTACTGTGATGTTCTGTTATGGGCATTTGCCATAGACTGTAAATATTAATGGACAAAGCCTGAGTGACGTCACCCATCTGTTCCTGCAGGGGGCGCTGGAAGTCCATCGTTGACTGTCGCTATGCTGGAAATGCTGTCTCACCTAAACTTTTAGTCAACCTAACGACAGGCTGAGAGCTGGAGCTGAGGCGGGTTTTAAACCTCTCGGTAAACCTTTGTGATCTAAAACGAATCATTTTAATCTTCATTTAGCTGTTAAAAATAGCTGGAAAAAAAAGATCTAAGCAGCACACACAACTTTGTTACAGCACATCTTCATTCCCACAGAGAAGAAAAAGCATGAATCATCACCTCTTTATATCATTTTATTACAGTGAAGTATGCTCTTACCCTGCGCATCTATCATCAACAGCTTTGTGTTTAATAAAAACCCACAATAGATGTCTTGTGTATTTAAACCATGCTTAATATCGTAATTTCAAAAAGTCGATGTTAATGTTTATACCGTTCAAAATGGTGAAATACAACGGCTGTCCTCATGAGATACTGTCACCATGGATTTTTTTCTCATTGTTCTCATGTTCAACAGAACAAAACAAAAAAGTGACACACACATCACCAATTACATAACCATGATTTAATTTCAGTTTTTGCAACCAAAATAGTGTTTCCATACATCCCCTATTCATTATATATTTTATTAAAATAAGATATAACCACATTTTCCCTTGCCAACCTGTATTTAAACATACTCCATCACGTGTTGCCATGGAAACCATCTGTTTGCATCTTGCAGTCTTATTTTAAAAGTTATCTTTTCCATTATGTAAATTCCTTTGACTACTAATTTCCAAGCGTCGTGGGTTGGGGGGTTTCTCTTAAGCCAGTTCAATGTTATTGCCTTCTTGGCTGCTACGAGAAGTATATGTAATAAATAAATCTTATTTCTGCTTTTCATGGTTTCTGGGACTGCCCCGAGGAGACAATTACTAATCAGACAAAAAAATCGTCTTTTGTACCAGACTGTAAACCTTTCTGCTGTAAAAACGGGGAGTTGTAGATTGGGGTGTGTATGTTACTTCTGGGGCTCTTGGAGATAGCCTCAAGCGGACACTCAAGGAACTGCAGTTTTTTTCACCTCTGTTTTGGCATAATTTTTCAACACCAGAGGTTGCCGCTTGGTATTTGTTGAGCACATTTTTGCCAATAGGGCACGACCAGTAATATATTTAGTCCCATAAGAACTTTCTCTGTTAATATCATTTGCATGATAATACCATTTAATTTAAATCAATAAGGCCCAGTATAACTTATTCAGCCTAAGACTGCTGAAGCTATGAAACACTGAATGTCTGACATCATTATATAAAATGCTGCAGCATCTTCCATTTAAACTGGTTCTCTGCCTTCCCCTTCCCTCATTTTGTCTGCACCACTGAGCAGGTAATTTTCTGCCAAATGGCTTCATGAAGTAGCTGCATGATGTTGGCTGGACGTCTGTCACCCAGGGAGATTCTACATGACCATAATCTTCCTGCTCCCCAGAGCTGTCAACTTTTCCACCCGTCCTGCTAAGACCAACCACGATGATTCCACAGAGGAGCATGGGGACTGACAGGAAACACAAACTGTGGCTGGATTCAAATTTATTTAAAGGACATTTTGACACGGCTGCTGTCAGAGGAACTTTGTTCAGGCTCCATATAGATCAGAATGCTTTTATTTTATGATACAACTGGTAGATTGTCCACATTAAGTCCACAGTACTCCTGCATTTATGTTGAAAATGTGTCTATGTATTTATGCTGATACCTGTGTGTCTGTGTGTGTGTGTTTGCTTTAATTATTTTTTAAATTACCACCCTGCAAGAATCTGTTTTTGTAACCATTGTCATTTGTCATCCGTCTATAAGGAGAAGCTTTTGTACATGCAAAAATAATAATAATGTCTGCTACTGTCGACAGATCTACTGCAGACATATGTCACAACAAGAAGAAATTTCAAGAATTATTGTTAAAGAATTTCATTTGAATCTTTATTCAGCTGTCAAACATAGCTGGAAAAAAAACCATCTAAGCAGCACACACCTTTGTTACAGCAAAGCTCCATTCCCACAGACAAAAAAACGCATGAATCATCTCCTCTTCTTACTGTATATCATTTTAATTACAGTGAAGGATGCTCTTACCCTGCACATCTATCATCAACAGCCTTGTGTTCAATAAAAACCCACAATAGGTGTCTCATGTAATTAAACTGTGAGGCCAAAGAGAAAAAACAAAAGTTATTTCAATAATGATGTGCTCGTCTTAATATCCTGATTTTAAAAAGTCGATGTTGACGTTTATACCGTTCAAAATGGTAAAATACAACGGCTGTCCTCATGAGAAACTGTCAATACCGGTATTAATTTTTTTTCTCATATTTTAATTTGAAAAATACCTTGACTTTAACTTTTTTGGGCCTTTTGTGATCATATCAATACGGACATTCGTCTTTCTGTAACAAACAAAAAGTTGAGGGTTTCTTACAAGAAACGGACCCGGTGTGGCAGGGTGTGCAAAGACTATGTGGAAATTGCAGGTAATGTTGTGCCCTGAAAAAGGGTAAAATGAATAAATGGACTCAGGACACGATGCTTCCTCTGTCAGCGTCATGCAGAATGATTTAATTTATCTTTTTCAAAATGATCCACATAGTCACAATGGTGCTTTCTTTTCACAGGCAAATATGAAACATAACAGGTAAGTACAATAGAATAAAATAATCAACAGTGTTGAAAATACAAACAAAAATATCCTGTCTATCACTTTACTTCATATTTCTTCTGTTGAACAATTTCTTCCTAACAAAAAAATATATGTGCTCACTGACACGATTAAACATGAATATTCTCAACCATGACTATTCTTATAAACACTTTCAGATTCTTAATCTTAATATACACACACGTCCAGACCTACACACGCGCTCATGCCAACACTGACCTCGTGTGGTGACATGTGGACGACATACAACACGGAGCTAACCTAGCTTAGTGTCTCACTGAACTTTCATAAAATGTAAATACAACATTTTAAACATCAACCTTTCTGTAAGTTCCTAACAATAAACACGAAAACATCTCTAGAAACATCCTTTGTAGATAAACACAGATATTTATTATCTTTTTACCTGAAAAAGGGTAAAATGAATAAATGGACTCAGGACACGATGCTTCCTCTGTCAGCGTCATGCAGAATGAGGCATCGCGGCTGAGAGCTCCCCCTTCTGGCCTCGGCAGGCATCACTAATCAATCACATGCATTATCTCTTGATAGACATTACAGGTAGATGACAGATTCATAAATCTTGGCAGACATATCTGTATATTTCAAAGGTTTTTAACAAAAAAATAAGTTTTAAAGTGTTTTAAATCCTTCAGACTGAATCTGTTTTAACACTGATATCTTTTACAAATTATTAAACTTAAATGAACTTCTATAATTGTTTTATGACATTTTTTACAAGAATTCGCTGTTTTATGTCACTAAAATCATATTTATTTCTTCATGAATTTATTTATAACTTATCAGTTATTTCAAATAAATTACACCTATCACAGTAACAGCTGAAGGCAGAACTAAACCTGAGCCACAGCCGCCCCCTTTTAGAGTTGCTGTCTCTCCACTGGAAGGTCGAGGGGTTGATCCCCAGCTCCTGCAGCTACATGTCCGATGTGTCCTTGGACAAGACACTTAACCCCAAACTGCTCCCGCTGCATCGTCAGTGGCGTATGAATGTATATGAATGGGATTAGTCACTTCTAAGTGTCACTTTACATAGAAACCTCTGACATCAGTGTGTGAATGTGTAGGTGTGACCTGCGGTGTAAAAGCACTTTGAGTAGTCACAAGACTAGAAAAGTGATATACAAGCTCAAGTCCATTTACCATTTAACTATGAGAACAGGTTAAGACCTTGGACTGACTTTAACAACTCTTAAACTTGATTGTTTACAGTCACCTTCTGATGTGTTGCTAATAGATAGCATTAGCTAACTTTAGTGAACTCTTTTAGTGTTACTCAGTGGTGAATGTAAGTAATTAGCCTACATTTCCTGTTTTTATATGGTTAGCAGTTACTTCTATCCAGATACATCTCCAAGAGAAGGATTTTACAGCTTCAGTTATCAGTTCATTGATTATTCAGTTTAACAATTCATTATTTAATTCATAAATTGATTTGAACATTTAAATTATAAGTAAGACTGTATCGGTCACGAGCAGAAAAATTCACAAGCCGCTCAACTTTTGTCAGGGTAACTACTATTTTATTTTTTCCTTTCAGCTTTTTCACTTCTCTATAGTATGAAGTCTTAAGAATATCAATACCAGGTGATAGCTGGCTGTTTATTAAAGTCATAAAACCACTTAAATGAAGCCACCCAGATGTTGAACACAGCTGTAATTTATAGAAGGTTAGACACCCAGAAATCGAGTTAAAAAATGATCAGTTTAGTTTCAAAGCATTATTTACAATTAAGGGACCTTCTCGGTAGCTTATGTTTTATATTTTAAATTTTCCATAAAAGATTCCTGTTAATTAAAGTTCCTGTAACTTAGTTTGGTTGACTTTTGGCGCCCCCCCGGAAAAAGCGATTTTTGGCCATTGGGTTTATTTTGTCAATTGTTGTCATACATACCTGACAACCCTGGCTAGCTTGGAAGATGGAAGCGCTCATGTTTACATTCAGCAGCTGGAAATATTCCCATTACTTTAGTTTTCTCAAGAGGAAAGATGACAAGAACATTGTTGTCAGATGTAGATTGTGTCCCGGTACTAGGACTCTTTCTACTGCAAAAAACACAACCTTAAACCTCCTGAAGCACTTACAACAACAGCACAACAACGTGAAGCTCGTGTAAATAAACCCCACCAATGAGCCCTACAACAATACCTACAAAACAACCAAGACTGGATTTTAATCATGGACAGCTACAAGCGAAAAAGAACTAATGAAACGTGTGGTTTAATACGAAAAGTAATATAACGAGTAGTGTAACATATAACTGATGGCAGGGAGTAATAAGTCAAGTAATTAAATTACTTTTAAAAAGAGTAACGAGTAATGAGTAATATATTCCTTTTTTCAGTAACGAGCCCAACACTGCTTGGTAAAGATAGCAGCTGTGTCCTTCCTCAAGATGAGGAATGTAATATGTTGCATGACCCAGATCCCCAACAAAGAAAACCTGGAAATGAAAATGATTGAAAGCTTGATGGCTCTTTCTCCTTTGAATCTTGTTTTCTTTTTGTCCTCCAGATGAAGCACAACATATTCAAAATCAAACGATAAAGAATGAATCCAACCTATAGCAACCAAACATGGTCATGTAAACTATAATAACATATCAGTAACACTTATATGTTGTCAAGAGTCCCAGAACTGACTCTTACTAAATAACACACTGTTGTTATTGTGTTGCTTCTTGGATGATCTTAACCCGTGCATTTTATTTCCATTACATAAAACTGTAGATAATAATAAGCAATGCAGTGATGAAATATTTGTTAAAATCACTTTATTTACTGTTCATAATGTATTTATACTACAAAGCCTATAGGAAAAGGGGGTCAAAGTAACCTTGTTAACCGAGTCTTCACATGGTGCCCGGAGCACACCCATTGGGAATGTCGATTCCCTTGTCTGGAGTGAAAAGTCTCAAATGTCTCAAATGCTGGGAGCCCCTGCCAACCTGTCCTTCATTTGCATGACGGCATTAAGGATAATGATTTTTATTTGGAATATGTTTCAACTGGCTGAGCCCAGTGAAAGTCCCCCTGGCATCGCCTTTCCACTCCTTAGACTCTCCCTTCAGACACACTGTCTCATCCAAATTCATCCTACTTCCTGCAGTCCTCGAGCTCTGAGAGGAATGCTGCACATGGGACTCCTTTCTCTCTCTCTCTCTTTCTCTCTCTCTCTGCTGTATCTCTCTATCACTGTCACTCTCACATGCACATGAAAACACAAGTCTCTTCATCCTCCATCTTCATTTTCAGTCAGACACCGGAGACTCCTCTGTTTCATTCCCTTGGCTCTGACACTGGCAGTCGATGTGAGTCAGAGGAGAAGCTCTTTAGAGCCTCATAGAAAGGTTGACTGAGTCTGTCGCTCTCTTTTCTTCTGTCTTTCTCTCTCACACCATCTGTCTTATTCTACCCTTGTCACTCTTAAAACTCTCCAAACCCCTCTTTTATAGTTGTTCTGTTAGATCACACACAGTTCACACACAGATACACACACAGATACAAACACACCTACACACACACACACACACAGATACATACACAGATACACACACACACACAGATACACACAGTGATGGATCAGATCCATAATCCTGCACAGGAAGTGTAGAGGTGAATGTTTACATTAAGACAATGATAATGATTACAATAATTTATCTGCAGATGTTGAATGTAAACTAATATATAATTAAATCCACAGCAATGATAATCTTTTGTTAATTTTTAATAGTTTATTTTTCAAAATGTGAAGCACCAACGTGACAACTAACAAGGTTAACCACTTGTAAAAAAGACAAATACAAAGCAGACTATAAAAACAAAAACAGTCTAACAAGCCAATAACATCAAGACACCAGTCAGAATCCATATGTCATGGGTATGTCAACCATCCCATTTAAAAAAAACCCAACAACAATAGTATATTGCTCTTGTTTTTTTTATCCATTCTTCAAGGCTTTACATGTGATTTTTTGATCCAGCAGATGTCGCCCTTGAGCACCAGCATGAAACCAAAACAACTCGCGCTGCATTGTTGTGTTAGCATGCTAATGCTAGCGATCTTTATTATGCTCGTATCTTCACACTGCATGTAAATTTACCTGAAATGAGCGTGATCTAGAAACACAGTTAAGCAGTGAGTACAGTATGTTATTCTTCTTTTCTCTAGTCCCTCAATTAAACAACTTTTATACACGAGGGGAGGAGTCAGCTGGCCGTCCGGGCGATGTAAACAAAGTGAAGATAGGACTCTGAAAACTCTGAAAACATCACAGACAGTGGGACTCAGGTGTTACAACCATTGTAGACAGTCATGACTCACAGAGTTATTTTCAGAGGATATACTTGATTCATATTACAAGTGTGAAAAATCACATATAAAGACTTTAAGTATCTTAACAAATTGTACTCTTCTGCCCTGATGGGTGCTTTTAAATATTTACCAGCTTTCTTTTATTTTCACCCCTTTTTTATTACCTGTGATGTCGTCTTCTTTGCTTTTTCTTCACTAATATTGCTTTATAGTCTTAACTGTCTTTTGAGACAGGCTGTTGTTTATTGTTGTTTATTGTCTCATTTTCTTATTACTTGTGTTTGCATACATGTGTATATATTTCCATCTATAGAAATCTGTCTGTCTGGCCTTACTGCTAATGTTTATTGTTTTATTGTTCTGAGTTCCTGCCATTGCTTTGTCTGTCAAAGCACTTTGTAAACATCTGCTTTTAAAGGTGCTATATACATTAAGCTATTATTATTATTATTATTAGAAAAATAAGCAACAACAAATAAACAACCAAAGAGACAATACAAAACCAAAAGCCCGCTGCCCATAGTTCGACCGCAGGTTCCACAACAGGGACCAATAGCATGAGATTAAATTCAAGTAGATACAGTAGGAAGCAAGGAAGTAAGAGTTCATGTTAGATGAACTACTAACATACTACTGATAGCCAACTCTTTACAAAACACATCAAAGTCAATGACATAACAATAACTATATATATATACATAGTTATACTCTTGATATCTATGAGTTAACAATCTATTTACTGAGCATACATTAAACAAGACTACACTTTTGTCTGTTTTCATGAAGCTGTGGTGCATCATCTTTATGTCTTTTCACCCCTACTTTCTACATAACTCTCACATTTGATCCACAACAGTCATCACTTTCATGTTTTCAATAAGATCCCTCCATTTCTCCACACTCGGGCTAACTTTCTGAAGCCAATGACAATCTTTACTCATTGATGATAACTGTGTGTGTGTTTGACACTATAGACCACCCCCTTTCATATCCAACTCAGCAACTTGATCTGTGGTTCATTCAAAATATTCATGCAGCTTTAGTGATTTTCTTACCAAGGCTTCTCAATAATTATATCTGTACTGATATGGTGAGCACAAGCCGTCTAGTTTATATGCACAATGTGTCAGTTCCTAAATATAGTGAACATGGTGGAGCATTTGTCAGAGTTGAATATTTTATTAAAGCCTGTGAGGAGTTATGAAGTGTTTCAGAAACAGACTCAAGCCTCTGTATGATCTACTAAAGCAAACAAAACTGTCTAATTCTAAATGTCTAATGCCTTAACAGCTGACTGCTTCAGGAGGTAGGTAACAGAAAATACGATTTACAGCACACAGATATAATTAATCATTTTATTTCCACAGCAAATGTTCACAATGAGTTTCATTTTACTTTTATTAGATGAGGAAAATGTTTTTTAAAAGATATTTGTTGGCCCAATTGTTTTGCCTTCATTGATGGGACAGCTATAGAGAGACAGGAAATGTTGGGAGGTGGGATTGGGGGCTGTTATGCAGCAAAGGCCAGAGGTCAGATTCAAACCCACAACCGCTGTGATGAGGACTATAGCCTCTGCAAACGAAAAGGTAAGAGGTACCACTTTGTAGACGGAGGAGCGTCAAAATCATCACAAACTGAAAGTTCCTCATTGGAGCTTGAACCTTTGGTTGGAGAGAAGACTCTTTCTAACACTTGATTCAATATAAGACTTAATAATAACAGGTAGACATTAACATGACTCCCAAGAAATGTTGTACTGCTTTATGTCTGATAGATGTTTATATATGTGTTTTGAATCCCCTGAAAATTAACCATGTCTGTAATGTGTAAAGTCAGAAAAAATGACCTCCCACATATCAGTAAACACTGAGGTCCTCTGATAAGAGCAAGCCAATCTGAATCAGCAACTCAGTAATTAGGGATGGTAATATATGTTTAAGAAGATCTCCTTGGCTTTTTCTGCCTTTTTTTCTGATGAAGATGAGTCTGACATTGGGAACAACGGTTTTGACCCATTTGCAGAATAAGCAAACTAAAATCCATCAAAAGAACCAGACCAGATCAGTCAATTAGATGGATGTCATGCTTTGCCATGCAGCACCTTGACAGTAAAGTCAAGTAAATTATAGACTTCACTCAACCAGCATGAATGCGCTGCCCCAAACACTTACAATTGAGGATAATTCCCAAATTACCAGAAGTACCCAGGTGATACTAATCCCCAGGGACAATTGGAGAGTCTGTTGGGGCCCTAAGCAAAATTCACTGGGGGCCCCACCAACTAGCATTCATACCCATTATGTTAAAAAATAATCTGACTCCATCTGCAACTTTAAGCGACACGTTTAAGTTTTCACAGGAATATTGGGTGCAACAACAGTGAGTACTGTCAGATGGGATCCCCTTAGGGAGGTTTTCTACTGTCAGTGTAAAATTCTGAGTCACTGCTACATATGGTAAGTTTGTCAGTCCTCAGTTGGACCCCCTACTGGTCTGGGGCCCCAAGCAGTAGTCTGCCTTGCCTGGCCTTGTCAAGCAGCCCCTCTGCTAATCCCATGTGAGTAGGCCTTAAAGTAGAATCTGGACGTTTGAGTTTTGAAAGACATGGCCATGCAAACACTTTCCCTTTTGAATCTCCCTGCCCTGGAGTACTTTGCTGCAGTACATCTTTACATTTAGTTCATTAAAGATAGAGTGTGTGTGATTGATGTAATCATGTAATTATGCTCAGCTAAATTTGCCTAATTTCAACACGTTGCAGCACTGTTTAATAAATGCAACACCAAGAATATTATGGAAATCAGACCAGCAGGGGAAATCGAAATTTCAGTCGAATACCGGAATGGCCAGCGTGCTTTAAAGAAAAATGTGTGAGCACGAACTAAAGGTGACAACTGTGACCAGGGGTATAGTGAAGGATGCATATAAAACATCTACTCAACTCTTGGAGAGTCTATTTAAAATCTTGTGCTATGCTTGAAATAGCATAAAACATAGACCGAGAGAAATGGTCCACAATCACTCAAAGTATACAGGATTGTAGGTAATGGTCTACCGAATGCATGATTACCAGTACAGCACTTTATTACTTGATATTCCTTTTATAATTTCAGTGATTTGAGAGTTTCCCACTATGGTTCATGGATTGCTCCTGAAATTAAGTTTTTTGTGAATGCTGATCAAGGGAACCTTTATATAACAGGGACTTGTTTGAAGAGATTGAAGGCAATCAAGCCTTCTTGTTACCTATTGGCTGTTCCAGCCAAGCATTACACTCACACTGAGAGAGAGGAGAAAATGTGCAATTACTTTTACATCATCTCATCGGAGAGGAAAATTGGTGCTGCCAACATGTGAAAGGAAAAGCCAGTCCCCCCATCTTGTCGGAAACTCAAAGTGAGAGCAGATGTCGCAACGATGAGACAGACAATCAATCAAAGAAAGGAAAAATGAAAGAAAGAAGATGAAGAAGGCATATTTGATTAAACTAATGACAGTGGATATGAAGTGGAAAGGAGGCAGAGGCTAAACGAATTTGAGTGGGAAAGAAGTATTGAGTTGGGTGATGTGTATGTGTGATGTAAAAGAGCTCTGAGAAGTTAACAAAGTATCATTACCTTTTATCTATACAACTTGTATCAATATCGATTATGTCTTATTAGATTCTGACTGCAAGGCTAAAATGAAAATATTCTAATTTGACTTGTACTTTTATTCACAATTTGGGCATTGAACAGATAGGTAAATATAAAGTATGCTTTACATCAATTCCCCTCTGTCTATTGAGGGTATAACGGGTCAAAAAGGTCATGGTTGGGGTGCTGGTGACACAGTGATTATTGCGCGCACCCCACGTATGGAGGCTGTAGTCCTCCAAGCGGGCGGCCCGGGATCGAATCCCGACTGTGGCTCCTTTCCCACATGTCATTCCCCACTCTCTCTCCCTGATTTCCGACTCTATCCACTGTCCTATCTCTACAATAAAGGCCCAAAAAGCCCAAAAATAAATCTTTAAAAAAAAAAAAGGTCATGGTTTGCTTCCTACCTCAGTTTTGCGGTCTTGACTATGGTCTACAAGTTCTGTTCAACAGAAAAAAAGCAACAAAAAAATCCTGGATGCATATTTATTTTTCTCTTTTAATACAAGTTGATGCAATAACTTGAAAAACATGACATAAAACAGAGGCTCATTTCAGAAAGCATGTTTAGGGCAAACTCTGAGTCTGTGAACCCTGAAATAAGTGAAACTCTGGGTTTTCGGTTTCAGGAAGGGAGGTCACTACAACCAGAGAAGGTGAGTTAACTCAAGCCAATTCAGAGAAACATTAATATTCGTTGTATGTCCGCATAGAGATGTAGGCCTGTATTTCGAGAGGGTAAAAGTACGAGGAGCTTTTTTTTTGTCACCTGTTGCCATGGTGAATCATAGTATCGGGGCTCCATTAATGTTGGCTTTTGACTGTTGTGGTGCACGCGCTGAACACCGAGTGAACCTGCTCAGATTTGATTAAACAAACTCAAATCAGCTGTTCTGGAACCAGAAACAAAGAGTTTGAGGGTAAATCAACTCAGAGCTCAGGGTTAGACTGCGAGTTTGTTGAACCATCTTTCTGAAACAGGCACCTGGACTAAGAATACAAAGACAGATACAACAACATTGAAGGTTATACAGTTGAAACTTGAAAGACTTTAAGGAATACAGTTTACTCTAATTAATAGCTGTGTGATAGCCGATCCTTTCAGGGGTTTTTTGTATAAAAATACAGGTACCCAATGTGTTAGGGAGAGATAGGGGGGATAAATAGGTAGATCAACAAAGAGAGTTAATTAACAATCAAATACTGTAACAAAAAAAATGAAAAAAATAATGCAAAATGAGATGGATGCATATTTCAAGGTTTCTCCAGATTATAACTGACAGTAGTTTCTGCGTCGAAACCGTCAACCTGTATTTTGGACCCAATCCCAACCAAGCTGTTTAAGGAAGTCTTTCCCTTAGTTAGCAACTCTATATTAGATATGATCAATATGTCTTTACTGGCAGGCCCAGACCCCAGGCATTTAAAGTAGCGGTAATCAAACCTCTACTTAAAAAGCCTACTCTGGACTCAGGAACTCTGGTTAACTACAGGCCTATATCCAACCTTCCTTTTTTCTCGAAGATCCTGGAGAAGGTGGTAGCTAAACAGCTGTGTGACTTTCTCCATGACAACAGTTTATTTGAGGAGTTTCAGTCAGGATTTAGAGTCCACCATAGCACTGAGACTGCACTAGTTAGAGTTACAAACGATCTACTTCTAGCCTCAGACAGGGGACTTCTGTCTGTGCTCGTCTTGTTAGATCTTAGTGCTGCTTTTGACACCATTGACCATCGGATCCTGTTGTACAGACTGGAGCATTTGCTTGGAATCACAGGGACTGCTTTAAGTTGGTTTGAATCCTACTTATCAGACCGATCTCAGTTTGTACATGTTAATGATGAGTCCTCTATGCACACTAAAGTTTGCCGTGGAGTCCCACAAGGTTCAGTGCTTGGACCAATTCTCTTTACATTATATATGCTTCCTCTGGGAAATATTATGAGGAAACACTCCATACAGTTTCATTGTTATGCAGATGATACCCAGCTTTATGTATCAATGAAGCCCGATGGCATCAGTCAGTTATGTCAGCTAGAAATGTGCCTTAAGGACGTTAGGACCTGGATGACCAGAAATTTTTTGCTACTTAACTCAGACAAGACTGAAGTTATTGTGCTAGGCCCTAAGAACCTCAGAGAGACTTTTTCTAGTGATGTGACTGTCCTTAGTGACATCAGCCTGGCATCTAGCACCACTGTTAGGAATCTAGGAGTTATATTTGATCAAGATATGTCTTTTAGCTCTCACATCAGTCAAGTTTCAAGAACAGCCTATTTTCACCTTCGTAATATATCCAAGATCAGGAATATCCTGTCGCAAAATGATGCAGAAAAACTAGTTCATGCATTTGTTACCTCCAGACTGGATTATTGTCTTGATATTGTTAACTCTCTTTTGTCAGGGTGCTCTGGCAAATCTCTAAAGACTCTTTAACTGGTCCAGAATGCTGCAGCTCGTGTACTGACCAGAACCAGGAAATGGGACCACATCACTCCTGTCCTGGCTTCTCTGCACTGGCTCCCTATACAGTCTAGAATAGAATTCAAGATCCTTCTTCTCACCTACAAAGCTCTAAATGGCCAGGCACCATCTTACCTGAAGGAGCTACTAGTACCGTACTGTCCCTCGAGAGCGTTGCGGTCCCGGAGTGCAGGCCTGCTGGTGGTACCTACAGTCTCCAAGTGTACTATGGGGGTAAAGCCTTCAGTTATTGGCCTCCTCTCCTCTGGAACCGTGTAGACCAGCTCTTAGTTATGCTGCTATAGGCTTAGACTACCGGGGGAACTGGCACCCTGAGCTCCTCTCTCTCTCTCTCTGCATATACAGTACATCATATTACTGCATGTATCTATCTATAAATCTCAGTCACTAACCACCTACTTTCCTGGGAGCTCTTGAGTTCTCCTAGGCTCCTCGAGATCGTCGGTTGACGGCCTGCCAGAACCTGCTAAAGTGCTCATGATGGATAGGCCGGATCTTTGTAATATAGCAATAAGTAAGGTGTTTTACCTGCTTTTTGTAACATAACAATGAGCAAGGTCTTTTTACCTGCTCTTTTGTAATGTTAACAGACAAAGAGTAAGGTAGTTTACCTGCTTCTTGTAAAGTGTCTCGAGATAACACTTGTTATGAGTTGACGCTATACAAATAAAAATTGATTGATTGATTGATTGAGTAGTGTTTCATCTTTGTCCATCTTATTCAGAACTACCTGTGATAGTGGGTAGAGCCTGTAGATGAAACATTAAACAAGAGGGGAAAAACTAAACAAAATTATGCAAAAATAAAAAGAAACACAGAACTGAATGAAATCTCAGGATAAAAAAAGAAGTAAAATATAAGCCAAAATAAAACATGTGCCTTTAGGCGCAATGTATCATATTTATGATTTATGAAGCGTGCAGTGTAAGGAATGATAGGGAACATTAAGGCTTCTCTTCTTTTCTTATCTTTGGTCTTTTGTAAATAACCTTGGAATGGTTTTCATGGAGAAAATAAAGAATGGGTGTAAGTTGTGTTCCTGTGTTGTCTGGTAAACGCACCGTTTCTGAGGTGTGCACAGAGGGTGTGCCATGTGGCTTTCAGAGTTGTCAAGTAACTAAGTACAAATACTTTGTTACCTTACTTAAGTAGAAATTTTGGGTATCTATACTTTACTGGAGTAATTATTCTTCAGCCGACTTTTTACTTCTACTCCTTACATTTTAAAAAGAGCCTCGTTACTACAATTTCATTTCGGCTTGTTTTCATTCTGGCTTGTCATCGTTCAAAAAAACTAATTTATCTAAAAAAAAATCTATCCAGATAAATCGCCTCATCCAGATAGAATGAATTTGATTGTGGTTGGATGAGAAGTATAAATATATACCATTCCGACACACTATTGGTTTGTATGTGATCCATCGCACCTGCAGATGACACAAATCACATCACAATCCAGCAAGGAAATAGCAGACGTATGTAGCCTAGTACGAAGATGTCCGTGGCAGAGACAACCATACAAGGGTAATTGTTACTAAGCCTGCCCTGGGGTACACCAATTTTCTTGTCCAGTTTTGTTATCTTACATCTGTTGACCTCACAGATTCCTGCAGCTAAGCTTGGATGTACATTTACATTCCAATAAAGGCTATTGATAACATGCCTCTGAAGTTTGACTTTTTGCACCAAAATGTTTCAACATTAACATTTTAATATAAAATTATAGTCATTATGGCCTTTAGAAAAATGTTTTTTGGGGGAGGTGGGGTAGTGCACTATAGGCCCCTGTAGCGCGGCCTAAGCTTTTGTCCTTAATGGCATTTTTCCCATTACATTACTTTTATACTTGAAGTAGTTTTGAAACCAGTACTTTTACACTTTTACTTAAGTAAAAAGCTTGAGTTGATACTTCAACTTCTACAGAAGTCTTTTTAAACCCTAGTATCTATACTTCTACCTGAGTAATGAATGTCAATACTTTTGACACCTCTGGTGGCTTTTAAATGAGCTGTCAGGACTCAGGTGAAGTGGCAGCAGCTGACAGAGAACACATGAAGACGCTGACTGGTAGAAGAAACGATACTGAACTCACACCCCTTGAGCTTAAATTAAATCATTAGTTATTTTCTGTTAAGATCCAACAAACTAAAAACTGAACATGAAGACAAAGTCTGGACTCGCCGCTCAACCTGCTGTCTAGAGCGATAATGCAGACGGCCTGACAGGTAAGCACATGATCTTACCCAGCCTGGTAATTTATAGTCCAGTCTCTGAAAACCAGTATCTATCTTTCCAGTGTCCCTCTTCCTTTTATTCCCACATCAGGTTAGGGCTAGATTTTGTCGTTCTGCACATCCCTACTCGGTGCTGCCTCGTCAAAGAGCTGTAACTGTTACTGGAGGTCCATCCTTCTGTTGTTAGGGAAGGGAGGGTGCAGTTGACAACTCATGCTTATTTACTGAATGTGTATGCCATGCTAGCTTAATGGTGTCATCTTCCTTTATAAGTCTGCTTCTTCTTCTGTTTTTGTTGTTTAACGGCAGCTGGGAAAAAGTTGGATTGAGGTGTGGATCCAGACATGTGTGACTGCCTTTTTTCTCCACTCCAATGTTTACTTAATAGGGCTGTGACGTTCGAACATCACCGGTTTGGGGGGGAATACATATTCCCCTAATGACTTGCCAAAGGTAAACAATGAACAGCTGCCGACATTTATTCCAAATGATCTTGAATACCCACAATGCAGCTCTATGGATCCCTGCTGAGTCAGGAGAGAGCAGATAGAGACTGGTACCTCATGGTCTGATAGGAAACATGTTGACTGTCCCATTCTGGCACTCTAGACCCTGAAAGCTATCAGTTCACACACGCACACACACACACACACACACACACACACACACACACACACACACACACACACCACACATTTTAAAAGCTGAGTCGATAAAATCAGTGACCTTCAAGCATGTGTGTGTGTGTGTGCGTGTGTGTGTGTGTGTATATGTTTGGGTGTGAGTGTGTGTGTGTGTGTGTGTGTGTGTGTGAGAGAGAGTCTGATTAGGCCGGTGCATCTGTGGGTTGCACTCGTGCACTTGGGATCATGAGCTGCTGGTTCTGTAATTAGAAGACTTCTTTTTAATTATGAGGAGAGGGATACAGTGGAAAGGTTTGAATAATAAAACCTCTAAACATTTTTATTTGTACACACAAAAGTCTGTGTGCAGTATTTTGAAGTGTAGTAATGTATGAACTATCCAGAGTGCACACTGTCCATTTCAGCCTCCTGGGATTTCTGAACTGGACAGAGAGAAGATAAATTGATAATTTTAAATGTGGTTGTACAGCCCCTAATGTTACTACTTTGTAAAAAAAAAAAAAAAAAAAAAAAATCCTAATTAAAATTCTGCCTACAGCATCCTCTTGTCAACATTTTGAGACTTTATTCTAATTACATTATAATGGACACTTGAAGGCATAAAATCCATACTGGATTTTTGTGCTGAGCGTTGTACAAGTTCTGTGTAATGCAGCTCTTATTTCTTATAACTCATCTTAAAATGGTAAGATTAAATTACACAACAGTAAACATGGTTTCATTCATTTCAATTGTTTCATTAGTGATGTGTCATACTCATTTTCTTGCTAGGTGTATCTGAAATAATTGAGTCATTGGATTGACTAGGGAAACTGTAACATTGGTCATAACAAGCTGTTGAAAGCTGATGAAGTTGGAGGTGGGATGCAACCCTGTTATGCCCAAGCAGCAAACTCCGGTCTTGAAAAATGAAGCCAACGTGGAAGTGCAAAATCCTTCCGTTCATCAAGTGTCCACTAGAGGCTGGCTCCAGGAACACCAAAAATCACGTACTCACAACGGGCAGAAAAGACGTTTTTACAGCATCAATAAACCTGTTTACAGCCTGGTACAAAAACTAAACAGTTCTGATTATTGTCCTCACTGGCACACACTGTACGAGGGGTGTGAATATTTTTTAAACGGCTCTGTTTTGATTTTGAGAACGATATGTGTTATCCATAGTAAGACGAGTAGGTGACATGATTGACAGGTGGGCGTGATGTAACGGTTCGTCAAGAGGCTTAAAACCCGCCTCAGCTCCAGCTCTCAGCCTGTCGTTAGGTTGACTGAAAGTTAGACTGAAACAGGATTTCCAACATGGTGGCGGCTGCTGATGAACCTCCAGAGCCCCCTGCAGGAACAGATGGCTGACGTCACTCAGGCTTCGTCTGTAAATATTTAAGGTCTATGGTTATAACTCACCTGTAATCTGTGTAACGCACAGAGACAGAATGATAGTGCAAAGTCATTATGCCCCTCTCATTAGCCCCACAGTCAGTAAAACATCAAGTAATGTGAATGCTGAAACTTTCTTTATGCGTTACATTAACACCCACTGGACTTAAAAAATGTATCTTCCTTACATGCACTCTGTGAGTAGTTACACACACTAAGATTTTTTTTCTCATAGTCCACTGCACAGCTCCTACATTGCACCTTTTGTGCACCTGTTTTTAATTTTAATTTTAATTTTTTATATTTTTAAATTCTATTTTATATATTGTAATATCTTCTTATACTGTATTAATTAAGTTGTTGCTAGTTCTGCTTTATTTCCTTTCCTACACCAAGTCAAATTCCTTGTATGTGTAAATGTACTTGGCAATAAACAACGATTCTGATTCTGATTCTTATCTGCCATTGGAAGTAGTAACAGACACAGACTAGGGGGAAGACGGTGGCAATGTGTAATGTCGGAGCAGGCTAAGCACTGTGAGTGTGTGTGTATGTCAAGAACCTGCTGTGTTCACATGTCGCGCCTCCCCCACTTTTGAAAACATTTATTCAATGTGAATTCACACACTAGAACACCAATGTTACACCATTTTGGATGACATGTTGTACCAAGGCAGAACGTTGTTATGGTGCTCTTGCAGAACTGCATTCAGTAAAGTGATTAATAAGTGACCCGTAGAATGGAAGAACATTTTACATCATTCAGTAGGCAGAGCCAACAACCAGAGCAGCAGCAAGTGGACCAGCAGAGATTGATGAAATGTCACTTCACAGAATCAAACTGAAGCTACAAACCTCCCTCATGATGACTCTCACCTGAACCTGAAGTATAAAAAAATAAGCCTTATCCTTTGGTATCTACAGAAATTCATTTCAAACATCACAGTAGCTCAACATGACATATCCAGTATAAGCAGTCATTCTACTCAGGTAACATTTACAGTCATTATTGTAAACATGCAGTGAGCAAATGTTGCAATGTCAACATTCTTGTCTGCATACTTAAGTATTGCTAATCTGTGATCATAGCTTTTATACATCTGTTATTTCCCAACAAGCAGTCTGATTGGACAAGAGCCTTTCCATGAATGACAATATATAGGAGAACAACTTCACCGTAACTTTCTATAATATACATCACTCCACCTCAGCCAGGAGATCTGATTACATTTGATTTACATTTACATTTACTTTCTTAATCAATCTCATTCCTCAGAATCACAAAACAGACTCTCATTTAATTAATTAGTTGAAATGTAAAACATCATTTGACAGCCTCAGAGCAGACAATGCATCCCCCATCATCTTACCCATAGGGGGGGCCCATAACCCCATCGTATTGCAGTATGAATATTAGTGTGCATTATATTAAATGACATGGGAGATGAGGGATGCCTGTTTAGGATAAGGAGTAGAGCATGTTCTGTGAAAATAACAGGCATGGTAAGAGCCATTCATTCTCATTGCATACAAAATGAAATGTTCAAGAGCCTCACCCTGCCTGACAGAGTGTACCCTGCTGTACATGGACCCCATTTAAGGACATCACTGACTTTCTTTCTGCTTCATATTTTCAAAAAACGGACATCACTCTTCAGTTCTTTTTTAGCTCTGGGGCGTAAAGCCTGGTAAATACATATGAGGCGATGTGTTTCAGAAACGATGACAATATGTCGGAAGAATTATCGCTCAGAACAAAACACCATAAACCAGCGTGAAGGATTTCCAGCTTCTGCAGCAGCTAACCTCTGGCACTGAGCACAGTGTTTATTCTTTGTATGTCACACTTTACGACAGTCTGTTTCATCCTCTCAGTGTTTATGTGACAGTTCTTATTTTGTCAGGATGCTTGGACACATGTGCACACAAAACATGCAGAGCCAAGTGCTTTTTGCTGCACATTCCCGATCTCTGTGTTAATTACAGCGCTGTCCTTGACTTGAGCAGAAATTTATAGTTGGGCTGTGAACCTGACTGACAGTTGATGAGCTGAGAGGAAGAGAGAGATGAGGTCAAGCCGGGCTTTATCTGAATCCATCCGGATCAGAAGCACTTACAGGTGCTACATGTCAAAAATATATGTTAGGTCTAAAATGTGCAGAGGAGCCACAATGAGTGGGCAGTCGCTGTGTTTAAGAATAAATGAGAAAATATGTAGCCTGCAATAAAACTCCTCTGTGTCTAAGCTGTTGCACTGCATCCACAATATTTCAGATATTTAAGAGCAGTTAACTCAACTTAATGCCAAGTTTGATCCCTGTGCTGTTATTATTTTACATTTACCCCTCGGCTATAATTCAGCCTGAGGTCGATTCAGTCTTGTGTTGAACTGAACATGTCAGATAACAAATCCCCTACAAAAGCTCGACAAAATCAAACGGAGGAAAAGATACTTGGCAAGTAGCAAGTAGTGATGTGAAAAGCAGTTCTTTTCAATGTACTGAATCAGTAGAATCAGTTCAGTAAAGTGATTCGTTCAAAAGATTCGTTCACTGAATCATTCAGTACTTCTCCGCAGCTCTGTCTGTGAATCAGAATTTAATAAGCTGAAACACGGCCGAACGTTTAGTTCTGCTCGCGATCGTACTGAGAACGGCCGGTGGTGAATAATAAACCAATGAACTGAGAATTTAGTTGGATAAAGTTACAGTTTGCAAACTGAAAGCTGCTAAAACAATCACATTTATTTTCCCCGACCGTTCTGTTCAGTACGTTCAGTACACGAATCACTCACTGACTGACTGACTGACTGACTGACTGAGAGGGAGAGAGAGTCTCGGAGCTCCCGTTCAGTGAACGAATCACTCACTGAGCATCAGTCAGGGCGCGGTCTCACTGGTCATCTGTACCGTGTTGTACCCAAGCACGATTGCCCCCCCGCAGCACCATTCCCACGCTGGCCGGCCCGGTTGCGGTCACACTACACAGGACTATCCGTGCCTAAGCACGATTACCTCTTGTACATAACGTCATAATGCAACACATGCACACTTTGTTATTATGAAGCGTGCTCAGTTTACAAACAGGCGGACGAGAGAGAGAGAGAGAGAGAGAGAGAGAGAGAGAAAGAGACGCGCAGTCGAGTCCGCATCTGCACATTAAAGAAAAACACAGAGCATTACAGCTACTTTACTGACTTTGCAGCTTATTTTAAGCCATTTTAATCAGACACAGCCATAAATAAATAAAAAAATAAAATAGACGCGCGGCCGAGTCCGCAGCCGAGTCCGCAGCCACACATCGGAGAACAACACAGAGCATGACAGCTACTTTACTGACTTTACAGCTTATTTTAATTAAATAAATTAAAAAATAGTCAATGATTCGTACACTGAACGACGTACTAGTACAATTAACAAGAGCCCTGGGTCTCAATTCTCTCGAAGTTGAGGAAGCACGGCACTAAATATTTTAATAACAATTAGGCTGGGTGTCGTGAAAAAGTATGTGCCTGTTAAAGCAGCTTTCAGTTTGCAAACATTATCATGAATGACAATTAATTTAACTTAATATAGGCTACATGTCAGCAGAAAATATGCATGGCAACAAATATATTCTATGCCAGAACAGTTATATTTTAAATTATATACGCAGGGCAATAAAGATGCAATACGCATTACAAAAAGAAATAATGGGCTTAGGCTACTTTTTGAGTCTCTCTCTCCCTCTCAGTCAGTCATTCATTCACTGAACGTACTGAACGGGAGCTCTGAATCTCTCTCTCCCTCTCAGTACATTCAGTGAGTGATTCGTTCAGTGAACGAACTGAACAGGAGCTCCGAGTTTCTCCCTCTCAGTACGTTCAGTCAGTGATTCGTTCACAGGCTCCGCCTCTGAGTCACTCTCTTCCTCTCAGTACGTTCAGTGAACGAATCATTGACTGAACGTGAACAAGCGAGACTGCGAGTCACCAGCCTCAGTCACACACACACTGAAAGTGAAATTAAGCTGGATATAAAAGCCGTTTGCAAACTGACAGCAGCTATAAAAAGCACATACATTTTCGCGACACCTAAATGTTAAATAATATATTTTCTACTTCCTCAATTTTGGAGACATGAGAGGGAGAAGTAGGGGCGGGCTTGAGCGACACAGAGCTCCCGACCGGTTCAGTCAGTACGTATCACTGACATGAAAGGGAGAGGGAGGGCGGGCTTTGAGCGACTCTTACGGTCTAGAGAGAGAGACACGAGACGGGAGAGAGGAGAGCGCAACTGAAGTTGAGAAATTAACGACTCTTTTCAGTAAGTGATTCAGTTCAATTCGTTCACCCAGATGATTCCTTCTTTTTGAACGAATCGTTCATGACCGACACATCACTAGTAGCAAGATACATTGTCTAAAGATATTTGTTTAGTTAAATTGTATTTTTTTTATGCACATGTTCAAAATGTTTCTTCTTAATTATTTGAATCATTATCAATGCCTTGGGGACCGCTCTAGTCTATAAGTGTTCAAACCAGGTCCCAGGTAAAAAACTTCTTTAATTGCTTGCACTGTTTGCTGGATAAAAACTCAAGAATAGAACACAAGAAAACATGGCGTAAACAAGATATTATGTTGTGTGCACAAGATGTTGATATCCTTTTTACTTTTTGGGACTTTAGGGGCTCCATGGTAATCTGCTTTTTGTAACAGTAAATGACTAAAGGGAATTGATTACTTTAACCCTTTAATGTTCACTACAGTCAAAGTATCATAAATGTAAATAGTTAAGTCTAGCATGTGTGAACGCAAAAGGATAGATTCAAAGTTCAAAGACTTCTATTTCTCGTCCACCATCTTGGTACGTTCTTTTTATATCATGTCTTGCTTCCTGAGACCCCCACCCCCACTGCCCGAAAAAAAAGTAGATGTTTTCTTCCTATCAGCATTAGAGTAACCTGCCACAGAGATAATGGATCTGAATTACCTCATGAATGGCCACTTCAGTCACAACGACCGGCTTAATGGACTGAGACCAGACTGAAAACAGGCCATCGTAAAAAGGCATTGCCCAGGACTCAACAATAAAGGTTTAACCTCACCTACAAAGACTTTTCAGTACATCAGTAAATACTCTCCATAAAGCAAAAGATTTAAAACTGAGGAGAGAAATAAAGGGTTCTATCTCTTCCCTTTGTGTTCAGGTCTTCAAGCTGCCTGAACTGTGATACCATGCTTTCAATCAATCAATCAATCATTATTTGTATAGCACCAATTCATATCCAATCGATATGGACCTATGGGTCTGAAATTGAAATAAAGTATAAAGTGAAGTAAAGTATATCAAGTGTTATCTTGAGAGGCTTTACAAAATAGCATATGTGATAAAATGCAGGAAGGATTTCTTCTTTGTATTCCTTGCGTTCCTGTTGTCCACACTTCCTAGACGTTGAGGTGGAGGTCGGAGCAGGACGTGCATGAATGAGGACGGAGGTGGTTGTGGAGACAACACAGTCCAATGGTGGTGGATTGGCGTCGGGTGTTGGTTGGGACTACACAGTCCGATGGTGGTGGCTGGGCGTCAAGGATGTCGGGTGTCTTAGTGCCATATCACCTCGCTGAAGGTTGAGGGAGCTCCGTCTACTCGAGGGCCTAGCTTCTGCTGCCGGGACAAGGCCTACTGGGCTTCTGGTACGGAAGGGGCGGGGGTAGTAGCAGGCTGTCCTCACCAACTCAGGAGCTCCCACACTCATATAATGTATATATTTCCCTACACTAACAGTGTCAGTTGGTGCACTGCCACCATCATATTTTTAAGTTAGTATGAAAAAGCAGAGTAAGAGTTCCCCACAGCAAAGGTTTTGAATGTGAAAACGTTCATGATGCCATTCAGTAACTGAATTTAATTGATTGACATTGTTGCGATGGTCCGTATGCTTCAGCCACAAAATGACAAAATGCTATATCCATACACAGGAACAATGCATGCACAGGGACAAAATGCAAACTCCACATGATGAAGTCCCTATTGGCTGGAAGAACCAGGAACATTGTTGCTATGAGGCAGCAAAGCTTACAAGTAAAGAGAAGTAGAGATAAAAAAATATCCATCTATCACTGCCAGGCAGGGATGTGCAATAGAACCACAGCACACATTGAAAAGATGGTACACCCTAAGTATCTTTAATTGCTTCTATGTTTCCTTCACTTGTGCATTTCCATTGTGCTATGCTTCCTTACAGCAAGAATACATGAAGAGGTTCTAATAAAACCGTTTATTTTCTTAGAAAGTTTCATAACTGAGTGACTCAGACTGACCCAAGTCACAGCTTTGAAAGCGCTGGAGGAACTCTCTCAATACAAAGCCAAGGAGCTTTAATATTTCTAATCTCCATAAAGATTGGGAAAAACTGTACGATTCTTTAAGGAAAGGAAATAAGATAGCGAGACTACTCCTTGCAGCCGCAACATCTAAAGTGACACACAACTCAGCTGTAAGTATAAAATCTGATAAATGTATCAACTCTCCTCAGACAATCAAACGGATTCATGATGTTACAATGAGTGGAGAGGAGGGGGAGCACAAGCAACCATTCTTAATGTATCAATCATTTGACTGGTGTTAACTCTACTAAAGTTCAATTCAATTCAATCAATCAATCATGATTTATGAAGCCCCTCTCATACAGGTCAGTGCATTTCAAGTTACTTAAGTATCTAAACATCATTTGATGTTGATGATCACAGGGTCAGCTCTCAGTCAGCTTTAACAGCTGAAGAGATTTTTGTTAGACTTTGTGTCTGCACATACAGTAAGTGCTCTGTACTAATACTAATGAGGCACACAGTTATCAGTGCCAGAGCAGGAGTGTTTTCTCTCTGGCTTGTTAACGTTTGAGAAACACCTGGTCATGAAGAACTAAAAACAAAGTGCAGCTGAGGCTGATGGGAATGCAATTAGTTTAGGATTTGTCATAGGCTGCTATGTATTGGAGAAATTATAATATTTATGTTTGAATGGTGATTAAAGTCATCATTTCAATGTTTTTAAGATTTTTAAATGCCTGAAAGTGGTCCAGATATTTCACTCAAAGCCATAGGTGTCATCATAAATTCATAATGATAGTTTACCCCTACTTGTGTTTCTACAGTGTTCCTCCCTCTCGTGTTTCTCGTCGCGCTCGTCGCTTGGGCTACTTCTCATGTCTCTTAAATTGCATCCACGTGTCCTTCACTTGTTTCCCTCACTTGCGTCCTTAGTCCCTCCCACCAGAGATGCATGGAGGAAACGAAGCAGAGGAGAGAGTAAACGAGGAAATGTGTTTTAAAAGACATGAGACGTCATTTTGAGCGACCTCTTTGTCTTCGGCGCAGCTGGATCTGCTGCCAGCGTCTGTCGTTACCATGGATACTGTCATAATCTCTAAACAATAGCTCCAGACCTGGCACCACTCAATTGTAGTTCTTGCCCCCCTCGGTTTGAGCTTCCAAAGACATTTTTTTTTTGGAATGATATAAAAAACAAACAGATTTGCCCCAATAAAAGTGGCTATCTTAAGCTGTTGTTTCAGAAAGATGGACAGCGTTGTATTGTATTGTGTGTTAAGGGGGGTAGCCTACGTATATGCAACACTGAGATGAGATTGAAAGAGACAAATATGCACTCGCCACTTACTTCTTAGTGTTCGTTCTTGTCGTTGTCGTTAAAGTTGATTATTTTTAAGGAATGTGCGCAGACATATAAGCACACTGAACACACATTGGAACAGTTTGGACAGCATCTGGCTGCGACTACAGTCGGTCCTAACCTGAGTTACATTAGAACAGATTATCAATTAAAGTTCTTGTAATTACTATAATTAGTTCATAATTCATTAGTCAGTTTGCCACACTGACAGGCTGACGTAAGCTGCGCATTGATGGTAATACAACAGCAGTTTTTAGCCTTGCCTTCACCCTGCCACTGTAAATAGCAGAGTTATTATTTATTTATTTATTTATTAATTTATTCGTAGGATGTCATCATGTAGGCCGAGTAACTTTCATTTTGACATGGCTTGGTGCTATCAAAATAATATTGACGTTACCAACTAGGCACGTGAAATTGTATATACAGTAGATACACAAAAACTAATCTCTGTTAGTGATTGTATGCCAAAACGATTGAATTGATTGCAGCTGGATGTAGGCCAAGTAATCGGGCTATCATTGGACCACACCAACTTGGCCATGTGGGTTAGGTAGTAATGTCCACAAACCTTCATCTGTTGCTCATCAGTTGAGTAGATATATAGATATATAACAAGATGGACCTCCTACATGCCAGATGCAGACTGGAAAGGGCCTTCAGGGACATCTGTATCATCGCCCTGACCGAAACCTGGCTCGACGAGACCGTCTCTGATGTCGAGGTCAGCCTGGACAACTTCACAATCATCAGGTCCGACAGAACGGGACAATCGGGGAAGATGCGGGGCGGCGGGGTCTGTATATACATCAATGACAGGTGGTGTAACAACATCAAGGTGCACCGTAAGGTGTGTATGCCCGACGTAGAGATGCTGACCCTGTCACTACGTCCCTACTATCTCCCCCAGGAATTTCCAACGCTTGTGGTCAGCTGTGTTTATGTAGCCCCCAGTGCTAACGTCAAGATAGCAGCGGAGCTGGTAGCTGAGGATGCTAATGTTATGATGGCAAAGTACCCCGGAGCGCCGCTGTTTATTGTCAGGGACTTTAACACATGCCGACTGGACAACGTTTTACCATCATTCCAACAGTATGTGGACATTCCCACCAGAAAGGCAAACATCTTGGACTTATGTTATGGTAACATCACCGATGCTCTCCGTGCCCGTTCATATCCACCGCTCGGACATGCAGATCATAACATTATCTGTTGCCTTCCGCTCTACAGGCAGGAACTGAAATGTCACAAGCCACAACGCTACAGCGCCACACAATGGTCAGAGGATGCCATTACTCACCTCCAGGGCTCCCTGGCATGCACTGACTGGGACATTTTCGATGGGAACTTCAATGACAGGGTCTCTGTCATCACGGACTACATAAATTTCTGCATTCACAGCAGCATTCCTGTAAAAACAATAAAAAAGTATCCCAACTCCAAACCATGGATAACTCCCCAGCTAAGACAGAGCCAAAAGGAAAAGAGCGAGGCCTTTAAGCTCAAGGACTGGGAACGCCTAAAACTGGCAAACAGAACAATAAAAAATGAGGTTTTCAAGGCAAAATTCAAATTCAAAGACAAACTGGAGTCTGAATTTGCCAACATGAAAACCAAGCAGGCATTTCAGAAAGTCAAAACTCTCACCGGGTGTGAATCCAGAACCAAAGTAGGTACAATAACTGACCCAGCCTCCTTTGCAAAACAGCTCAACACTTTTTATTCCCGTTTTGACACCCTGGACTGTACAGCTGACTGTGAAGCTTGGTTAAGAGCCCTCCCTCTATCAGAACCCTTTGAGCCAGCAACCTTCACAGTAGAGGATGTACAGCGCCAGCTCAGCCGATGCAAGGTGGGCAAGGCTCCGGGGCCTGACGGCATCCCAGCAAGGGTGCTGAAGATCTGTGCCCACGAACTCTCACCAGTACTCTTCTCACTCTTCTGTGAACCCTACTGGACTGCCACCATACCCACCCTCTGGAAAACTGCAACAGTAATTCCGGTGCCTAAAAAACCCCGCCCACTGAACTCAACCACTATCGTCCTGTTGCTCACACCTCCATTATCATAAAGTGCCTGGAGAAACTATTACTGAACACCATTCTGCCAGTTGTTGCCCCACAGCTGGACCCCCTCCAGTTTGCATACAAGGCAAAGAGGGGCACAGAGGACGCTGTGGCCTGCCTGCTGCACCTCCTCCTTCAGCACCTAGACTCCCCAGGTCACTTCATCAGAGTCCTCTTCGTGGACTTCAGCAGTGCTTTTAACACCATTCAAAGGCATCTGATGATCCAGAAACTATACCAGCTCAACACCCCCTCCCGCCTGATCCACCTCATTCACAACTTCCTCAGTGACAGGCTGCAAGCTGTGCAAGTGGGCACAACCTCATCACCTGCACTAACCACCAACACCAGAGCACCACAAGGATGTGTACTAAGCCCATTCCTGTACACACTCTACACCAACGACTGCACCAGCCCGTCACCCACCACCACATACCTCAAATACTCAGACAACACAGCCATCATTGCCATGCTCACTGACAACAACTCTGTCCAGGACTACCACAACACTATCACAAACTTCACTCAGTGGTGTGACAATAACCATCTCCATCTCAATGTCCCTAAGACAAAATAATTAATAATCAGTCCCCCCTCACCTCAGCACCCACTTCTCATCAACACTCAAGCATTGGAAATAGTTAACAGTTTTAAATATCTCAGAGTAACATTAGACAACCAACTCAGTTTTGAACAGCACACCAGTGACATCCAGAAAAAGAGCCATCAAAGACTGTCAGCCATACGTAAACTGAAAGGACTCTATGTTGCCCCCCATCTCCTCCTGCTGCTCTATCAGAGCATGATCCAGCCCATCTTACTGTACTGTTCCACCTGCTTCTTCAACATGTTATCTGTAAAAAACAAGGCCAAACTCACACGCATCATAACCACAGCTGCCAGAATAATCGGTCTCCCCACACCCAACCTAACAGAACTCAATAACAGGGCCATCACACGCATTGCAACCTCAATAGAACAGGACATCACACACCCACTGAACACTCACCTTGCCCCACTCCCCTCAGGACAGAGGTATAGAGCACTAAGGTGCAGAAAGGCTCGCCTCGGGAGGAGCCTGATCCCCGCTGTAATAACGGTCCTGAACAAAAGGCCTCGCTGAACAGGCCAGAAATGGGAACTCTTGACTGTTGTCTAACTCTGTTTGTTTGTGTTATTCTCTGTTTTTTTGTGTATAAATGGTCTTTGGTGGGACTTGTCTGTTGGACAGTAATGGTGCTGTGAAAAAGAATTTCCCCTCGGGGACAATAAAGTCTAAAGTCTAAAAAAAGTATAGGATAACATGACAAACAACATGGAACAATCTGCTGGGTGGAAAATGCTGCAAGATACCAAGAAGGCCTCGAGGCGCAGGAGAGCCAGACTGTGTTGGGCCATGATGCACTCCGCACTAGAGGTAGCCTTCTAAATCTACTGCCTTGTGCAGTAGTTTACCTTACCAACCTCTTCGACCTAGAACCTCACAAATCCAGCACTCATCGATAGCTGTAGGTTGTCTCATCAGATATGATGGCATTATGCCCAAAAAACAAAACAGTTAGTGTTCTAGGTAGCTTGGTCAAATGTTGTAGCTGGGGGGTTTGGCACACCAGTACATGCACACATCAATCCGCATGTGCCAGTCCTTGATATGTACTTTAATGACCAGGAGGATGTCATGGCTGACTTCCAGCTGGGGTGTCAGTCCATGGACACTTTAATGAGAATCCTGCCATCAAAGGTCAGACAAGGCTGGTCACATGAGGTGCATGTACTGGTCACTGTCTACTGGTTGACACACGACTTGTCATACAGTGTGCAGTCCCGGACCTTTCTAGTCCGAAAGTCTACAGTCTACAAAATAGTGTACTCTGGAGTTGAGAAGATAGCAGCCCTTCGTCAGGAGGTCATCAAGCTGCCCACCGCTGGAGGCCTGGATGAGGCTGGCCAACAGTCCAGTGTTCTCCAGATTTGTGGGCGCCACTGAAGGTTGCCATGTCCGCATCAAGACCCCCCCAGGACCCAAAGGCCAGGATTACCTTAACAGGAGCTCTTCCAATCCATACAACTGCAGGCAGTATGTGAAGGGAAGGGCTTCTTCATAAACACCTTTGTGGGGTATCCTGGCCCCGTCCACGACATCAGAGTCTTAAACAACAGAGGCATCTACCAAGAGGCTCTGTATCCTCCCTCAGGTGAGACTAAATAAAGTGAATACAGCAATATCTCTCAATAAATGTCCATATAACTAATTGATGGTTTCACTCTCTTTGCAGGTTACTTTATTGTGGGGGATGGTGGCTACCACTGCATCGGGAGACCTATGGCCATCATCAACCCATGTAAAGAGGATGCAGAGACGCTTCAACCAGCATCATGCCAGGGCCCGCTGCACTATTGAGCGTTTCTTTGGGAAGTAGTCAGTCAGCTTGCTTCCCTATTGGCTATTGTCCTGTTCCACGTGACAATTCACAGAGTCGGCTATCCTCTGTGTTTTCCCCACACAACAGGATTTCTGTCAAGTCAAACTGGAGTTTGGTCTGTTAAAAAATAAATGAATTCATAGATTAAATAAATGAATTAAATTTGATTATTTCAAAGAAGTAAAAGATAAGAAATAACATAAAAATTTAAACATTTGAATCAAAACCAAAAGGAAGATTCAATTGAAAGCATAAACACTTAGATTAATTTAATAAATAAGTTATGTTATTAAAATGTACTGTTTGCTAAAGTTGGTAAATAAATGGGTAGACATGAGTAAAGATTCAGTTAATAAATAAGTTAAAAAGACTAGTGATCAGACTAATGATCAGACCAAACCGGAAGGAATCAATCCTCACAGCACGAGTGCACCGGAGTCTTTAAAACAGATGCACACAGACAGCATGAGAGGAAAAACCAGGTAAAGATCCATCCACTCCTTCCTCGTATCACCCAATAGCTTTAACATCTGTGTTATGTAAGGTGATGGAAAGAATGGTGACAAATAGACTGGTGTATTTTCTTGAAAAAATTTTTTTTTTTGTAAACTATCAGAACGGTTTCCGGATTGGAAGAAGTACTTTGGATTCTATTGTGGTTCTAGATCAGGACATTAGGAAAGCAATAATCAAAAAAGAAGCTTTGCTGGCACTGTTTTTAGATATTGAAAAAGCATATGATTCAATGTGGAGGGATGGTGTGCTTATCAAACTCCATGATGCAGGTATTAAGGGTAGAATGTTTTATTGGATAAAGGACTTCCTTCATCATAGGTCCATTCAGGTGCCGGTTGGGAGAGCTTGCTCAGAATCCATTGAGATTGAGAATGGAACTCCCAAGGCTCAGTAATCAGTCCAGTCCTTTTCAATTTTATGATAAATGATATATTTTTAAGAATTCCTCATGGCTTTGGTATATCCCTGTTTGCTGACGATGGCGCCATCTGGAGGCGAGGGAAAGTATTAAGCATTTGTTCCTACAAACTCAGAAGGCTTTGGATCAGGTAGTGCAGTAGGCGGAGAGGTGGGGCTTCAGGATCTCTGCAGCTAAGACTAAGTTAATTATCTTTGGCCTTAAAAGGAAAATTCCTGATTTAAATCTTCTATTGTATGATTGTTCCTTAGGAAGGGTTAATATGTTTACATTTCTTGGGGTATGGTTGGATAAGAGACTAAGAGAAAATTAATCTGTAAAAATCATCTGTAAAGGTGAGAAAGTGAATAACATCCTCAGAAGCCTAGCAGGAAGTTATTGGGGGGCTGAGAGGTGGACCTTGTATATGATCTATCAGGCCATTATAAGATCTACACTGGATTATAGATGTGTTGTGTTTTGGTTAGCTGCTAAATCTGTTCTTAGCAAACTGGATAGAGTCCAGGCAAGGGCCTTAATAATTTGCTGTGGGGCTTTTAAACAACATCTATTCCGGCTCTGCTGGTGGAAATGGGGGAATCTCCTCTGTGAATCAGAAGAAACAAACTGAGGATCCATTATTGGAGTAAATTAAGTGGACATAAATACAGTTCAGCTGCTAAGTGTCTTTTGGAAGATTGTTGGGAATTTATAGGTCATGAGAAGAAATCTAACTTCTTTCGACACATTAGATAACTTGCCATTGCAGACATGGGCTTGATCAAGACAAAGTGTCTGGGGCTCTCTGGTCGCCTGTTCCTTTCTGGTTTCTCCCAGAACCTGTGGTTGACCTATCCCTGCTTGAACAGAGGCATAGTAATAATGTTTCTGGGAGTTCAGGTGAAGGGTGAATATATGCCGGTTTTCACAGATGGGTCCAAAGATCCGGTCTCAGGGAAAGCTGGGTTTGGTATGTATGTGGTTAATCTTCAGATCTGGCAGAGTGTCCACATATCTGATCATTTGTCTGTTTTTAGTTCTGAACCTTTGGCTATTTTATGGGCCACATGGTGGGTTGGGGAGGTTCAATCTCCAAGGAATTTAATCTGTTCTGACTTGGCAGCTGCCTTATTGGCATTGAAAGAGGGGTCATCAGCATATCGTCCTGATTTGGTTCAGGAGATCCTCTGCTGTTTACTTGAAAATGTGGGGTGTCAGATTCAGTTTTTATGGGTACCAGGTCATTCAGGGATTGAAGGGAATTAAATCTCTGACAAACTTTCAAAGGAGTCTCTCTTAAAACAAGATATTGAGATAAATGTTCCATTGGGGAAAGGTGAATGTTAAAGTGTTTGTAAAGAAAAGTTAGAGTGTCAGTGGCAGAGAGAATGGGATGAAGAATGAAAGTGCAGCCATTTTTTCTCTCTGCAACCATCAATAAAAAGGAAGAGGCTACTGCTAAAATGTGGTAGAAAGGATGCTGTGCTTTTAACTAGGCTGAGCTTAGGACATTGTGGTCTGTTATTTAAAGGTCATCAGTAAACACCCTGATGGTCTGTGTCAGTGTGGACATTTCCTGTGTGGAAATACAGGAATAAAAGAAGTCAGTTATATAGGGAGTTATCTGACCTGGGACGTTCATCCTTCTCCTTTAAGTCTATATTTTCTGTAGATACAAACTATCAATCGTTGGGAGTGCAGTTATTCGATTCTTACATGCCACTGGCTTGTATCAGAAGATAATTAATTACATACTCAAAGAATGTGGAGGGCAGCATTACACTCTACAGTGTACAGCCTGCCTGAAAACTAACAGAAGAAGAAGAAGAAGCATGAGAGGAGAGGCAGACCAACAGGTAACTCGCTGAAACCAAAAGAAAAGACAAAACAAAACTGAACTATGCATAGTGGATCATCTACAACAAAACCAAAGACGCAGCCGGTAAGATGCTTTATGAACATTAAAAAACTGTTCGCTGCCATGGAAACAGCTGCAGCGTGCCTCTTCATGTTTAAGTGTTTCGATTGTTTGTTTATGCTCTACTGTGAGATTAATTTAATTTATTAAGCACTGTTTAGAAAATGAAGCACGGGGTGATGACGGACTTTTAAGTTAATTGATTTGATTGATTTGATTTCTTGAATGGGCATACCGTTGTCACAAGTGGGTGAAAGTTAGTCTAAAGTGAGAGTTTTGCTAAAAAATACATGAGTTTGCACGGGTGTGAGTAAAATCGATAAACAGAATAATTATTTGATAAAATACAGAATGTTAAAATGTGTTTAATAATATAGTTTAATAATATCATTTATTATATGTTAAAATGCAGAAATATTCAACTTTGTTTAAAATACAAAATAAGTTAGAAAGGTTGTTTGAAGACAGCAGTTGAACTTTAATTTAATTAATGAAGAAAATAACATTAATTTAGCGTGTATTTTGTCTTAAATGTTGAAGCTGTATTGTTTGAATTAAGCACATGTTAACTTCCATTTGTTTGTTGTGTTTCTTCTTTTCAAAGGTTTTTCACCTAAACAGCTAAGCTAAGTTGAAAACCTCAAAATAAAAGGAACTAAAAAGGAGTTGTTTGAGTGGAGTCCAGTCCTTTGGGTAAAGGATCATTTCTCTCTAGTTGGGAAGCAAAGGGAAACTTGACAATTTCTGACCATATATTTTGAACACATTTAATATTTACGAGCAGATCGGGGAGGTTAAAATAACTCTTAACAAATCCCTCAAACCACAGGAGAATCTGACAAGATAATCTTTGGATCCTTCAGATAGTCGGGCCTTTGCTGACCTTGGTCATAATGGGGGAATCTGGCCCACAATCGGTCTGATTATCTTGTTGAGTACACTGCTTTAGGGGTTAAATTAAATGTTTTCAAGGGGAACATTTATTTCAGGAAATTCTCAAATATTTCAAATCTCAAGTAATTTATCTTTTTTTTTAACCGATGGGTCAGGATGGGTGAGCTGTCTTCTCCAGGATTCTAAAGCAAAGAAAACATCTCCAAAATGTTGGTGCTTCTTCTCTTTGTTGACCTGGAGGTTATTTTGATCATCTCATTACTTTCTATCCCTGCCTTAGCCAAGAATACATCTAATGCCTCCAGCTTTTCTCTAAATTCAGCAACCCAAGTGATGCTAATAAACAGGGAACACATCATATTGTGTTAGCATCTCCAACCTGGTGACCCATCAGCTGAACATTTCCGTTGAAGATTTTATTGATCTTTTTCAAAGTTTTGCTATTTCGGGTTTTAGAGCTATTCTTATTCTGCTTGAGGTCTCCAAGGTCTGTGTTTTAACTTCAGTCTTGTCGGTTTAGGGAATTGGTGCTTGTTCATTCAAACACTGCTTGTTGATTTAATAGCGATAGCATTTTTTTTAATAAAGCACATAAAACACAGGAATACAAAACAATTTTTTTCACAGAATGAGATACAGAAATCAATAAAAACATACACACTGCAAAGCAAACATCAATAACCACACAAGATACACACACACACATTGGGTACTGCAGTCTAAATTCAAAACGTGGAGGAAATACTTTCTTAAAAAACTCCCTCAGCTATTTCAGCTCTGTGTTACAATGACGGAGTGGCACTTCAGAGGATCATACATGTTTCATGCATGTTTTTTATTTATCCCTGTTACCTCCAATAACAACATACTCCGTGCATGCTGTAGTCCATTAGAGCCACTGTACAATTATGGTTATTAGTTATTTGTCAGAGCAGTTACTAGACTTTGTCAGTGTTAGAAGAACAATACATGAGTAAAGTTTTATCCATAGACTGTAAATAAATGAGACATCCAGAAGAAATCAATATTACAAAGCATACAGTTCATGTTACTGTTCTGACAAAAAGAGGAATGTCTGTGTCTTATATTTACTGATGTCAACAGTGATGTGGATGAACATGACAATTGAAAAATAATTATTTAGTATTTATTATAAGATATTTGTTTTCTATAGAACCCTGTGAAGTCATGGAGTCTGTGGACAGTGTCAGCTTCACACCAAAAACTTTAAGTATTAGAAAAAATAGTGTTTAAGACTGGCATCTATTATTAGGAGTTGCAGCTACCTTGTTCAATATTATTCCTGCAGATGTGGCTAATAACAAAAAAACAGCCTGAGCTGTCACATGTAGTTAACTGTACATTTTGTCTTGTCTGAGGCATTAATTGAACACCTTTGTATTTCTCCTATAGACACAGTGTGGATTATTGGTGACTTGTCCGTCGAGGTGCCCAGAGAGCTGCAGAGACAGAGGACGAAACCTGAGCCTCAACAACATCTGTATTTGTTGGTTCTTCTGGGGTGGACTTCGGTTGCTTCTCTTCAACAGCTCGCTGCGAGGGAGGTCTCCCCCGGATGGCCTGAGTGATGTCACCCACAGGCTGAGAGCTGAGGCGTGTTTTAAGTCTCTTGACAAACCGTTACACCGAGCCCGCCTGTCAAGCTGGTCAGCTACACGCCTTATTGTGAATAACTCTTATCCTTCATCAAATCAAACGACCCCCGTACAGTGTGTGTCGATCGAGACATGAGCTAATCACACCTATTTGTTTTTTTTGTACCAAGCTGTAAACATGTTAATCTCTGCTGTAAAAACAGACTTTTTGAATGTGGTTTTTCAGATTAAATAAACATTTCTATATAAATGCACTCCTTTATGTCTACTTATGAGTATACATTTCAGATTTGAAATGAGAAGACTAAAATGTGCATTAATGCTCAACTCAATAGCTAAGGGAAGGAAGTCTACTTTTACACAACTTTTTATTCTTTTGACATTTTTTTTTACCAAATACTAATGTAGTTCAAAATTTGTCCTTAAACACAGCCCCATTCTTAAATCAAGATACTTGGAGAGTAAATAAGATCAATAACTTGTGAATAAAAACACAGTTAAAAATGATTTAGAAATGTGGTCTTCCCAGATCAATATCACATAATATCAACTTCTCCCATCTAAACTGGACAAAGGGTTTTAAAATGGGAAGAAAATAGTTTGATTGCAAGTTGTTAGGAGGAGATCTATTTTTATTTGAACAGCTGAAGCATGAATACAGTCTTCCAAGGTGCAAACCCTCCTCCTCCTCCTGAAGTCTGTGGAGCTTGTTGATGTACTGCTGTCTTATCTGCTGGCCATCTTCTCTCACCAGAACTTCGACTGTTGAAAAGTAATTCTGAAGAAGCTCAAGCATGTGACATGGATCCAGGAGAACATGGACTTGTAGTGCGGGGTCTTCAGGATGGCAAAGAAAGAGAGAAAATATCAGTTATTCATTAAATCATTGTTTTGTTCTCATCTATTTTTCTGTATTCATCTGTGTGTAAGAGTACATTTATAAATTCAGCAGTGTACTACCCAGACAACAAAGGTACAGTATTCAGGTAATCAACATCTATTCAAAGTTAAGAAGATAAACCTTATTGTAATCATGCTATTTTCAGCTCTCTCACTCACTTGCACAATGATATTCCACATCAAATTGCCTCAGATTTTGTGTTAGGAAAGATAAAGCAGTTTATTGTGGATAGTACTTCATCTTAACATGAAACAAATATAACCTGAATTATTTAAATCATTAACAGTCTCTGTGCTTTAGTACAGAACATACAGTAACTCATTTATTATTAACATGAGCTCAGTACATGGCTGTATTTTTCAAACTATTTCTTGTACTTATTGCTTTTTATCTTATTTTCATTCCATATGTTATTTATATTTCTACTGCTATATTCTGTGTAAGAGCATCTGTAACGATTAAGAACTATATTAATAACCATAGTAAATTTACCTGAACTCATACAAAGTTAATTTGTTTTTATTTGGTAACAGTTTGCACAAATCTTAAGACACTATATCAACCATGTAACATTGATGTCATCCTCTATAACCTACACAGCATATTAGGTTCAGTTGAGTTCAGTTTATGTTACTGACGGATAATTACTACACAAAGTTTGTTTTTTAATGTCCACATTTAGGTGGAGTATTACATTCATCATAACGTCAGATAACCATATTTACAGTCTGCGGTTAACCACCGAGGTGAACCTTTAGCTTCTAACATCACACAAACTCATTATTTATCTTAACAACAAACATTTCTAAACCATTGACTGTAAATAATGGGCTACACTGAGTACAGTTAGCCGACTGGTTTACAAGCTAACGCTAAACAAGCTAGGTCCGTAAATATAAACACCGACACATGAGTAAGCAGTAAATATAACACTACTATATCACTTACCGAAAAAAACTGAAGCACCAACTTGTTGGATGGTCTGTTAACCGCACAGCAAGCCGTGTATGTTGTCAGATATGTGTTAAACAAACTCTCCAAACGAAGTAAAAAAGAGGAGAAATCAGACGGATCAAGCTGTTAGCCTCCTGACCTGCTGACCTGACAGACAGATGCAGCGTGCAGAGCTGTCAATCAAATCTGCCACATCCCTTATATGGGCATAGTCGTTTTCCTTAATAGAATAAAATCCCCCCCCCCCCCCCCCCCCCCCACAGTGTGAGGAGAAGGGGCCGTCAACTTATCAGATATATCTCGTTTTTTGAACCAGGCTGTAAACATGTTAATTCCTGTGGTAAAAACGGGCTTTTTTGGCTGTGGGCTTATGACACTTCCGGTGCTTCTGCAGCCAGCCTCAAGCGGAACCTCAAGGAACTGCAGTTTTTTGTACTTCCGCATTGGCTTCATTTTTCGAGACCGGAGGTTGCCCCTTGATGTACATACATCACAAGAGAACTACAAGATCACAGGAGAACTACAAGATCACGCGGGAATAAAGAGAAAACCGTGCAAACAACATGATGCTTTGTCTTTCTGAGGATGATTTGTTCATTTGATGCCTGTTTTGATAACGTGTTGGAAAATATGATCTTGAATATGTATATTTTGTTTTATTTCGAAATTGACCGGCCCATCTGTGCGTGTCCTTGTCTGACTTCCTGTCCGGGTTGTCATATTCTGTCCAGCTTGACTTTCCTGCAGCGTACCCCAAAATAGACTCCCATTGTTTTTGAAACAGAGCGTAGCGTAGTGGTGCTGGTGGCACGCTCCTGAGACGGACCACGGCGCTCGCTGTGGAAAGTGATTGACTAGAGTGGCAGCAAACTACGGCGTAGTGCGTGGCCCTGACAGAACGCAGCGTGCACCGAGTATGTGGAAATTGGGGGTTGGCCTTGCCACCATGTGGGTGAAGAGAGATTGCCCCGCCCACACAGGGACAACATAATAACAAAGTGTCATTGCTAGAAAACAACAGACTTTCCAAACCAAAAATATTTACTGTATAATGGTCTAAAAAGACAAACATAAAAAAAATGAATCTACTTAGAGATGCATGTAATAACTTGAATTTGAACCTTCTTGCATAATTTGATCATACGATTTAAATAGTTAAGGTGTTAAAACAAGACATCCTCACAAGTCCAAGTTTTAAGACACAGAGTCATGATTAGGTCAGGCTAATCTTAGTTAATAATCTTTTTCATTTATACAAATTCAGTTTCCTAAAGTTAGACAAAAGGGCCAAATCTGTGAACACAGGGTTCAGAGGTCGCTGCAGGTCTGAGGCCCCGGGTAAGATGCTGATTTTGAACTCTGGTAATAGGGTCTCAAATAAGGTTACAATTAAGGAGATTTTTAAATGACCACTTTTTCAGCTTTGTGTGCTCCAGGGAGTGGTCGAGAATGATACAATTAATAAAATTACATCGCCATCACACTGACTGCCCACTTTAATCTGATGGTGAGCCAGCCTAGGGCCCGTCCTGACTCTACAGTTCAAATATGTGGATCTGAAAGTCAAGGTCAACAACTTACTTTAATAGCATTTTCCCCAATGATTGCATGTCAGTAACTTGGCAAAGTTAAATCAAGTGACACCACCACGCTGATATACCGAGTCTAATTCAGCTGAAATGTCTTTACAACTTAGGATACATCACTTTGTAAACCTTTACATTTTCATCTAAGTACACTGCAGAAACTGAAATCTAAGCAGCTGTAATTATCACATTTCTAAAAAAATATAGAAATGATTGTGTCATAAGCCACCGGACAAGTCAAGGTACTAAACATAAGTAATAAGACCTGCAATGCTTGATGCAGACTTGCACTCTCCCCGTTTATCGTTTTTTGTACTGCTTAGCTTATAGCTTAATTATGACTAGAAAAATAAAAAAGTAAGAAAAGGTAAATAAAATAGTCATCCAAGCCACATGTGAAAGAGATGGAGAGCAGAGGAGCAACATCTGGAGACATGCAGCAACTGCAGTGTTCTATTACAACACAGGCGGAGTCAATCGCATGTCTACTCTGGCATGCTTATGTTGCACACTTGTACACAAAGAACCAAGCGTGCATGGGTTTTATGATTATTCTTTTACTTCGGTCTGAAACACAGAGACACAAACACATCAACTCAGCGTGGCTGCACACTCTCGGACATCTGGGTCGACTGAGCTACTCATGGCATCAAAGATCTGCTAATCAAAGATGATGCTTATGACTCTCTCACACACTTATACAAATATTCTGCACACACACACACAGTAAATATTAAAGAAGGCTAACTGTGGATTTCCTACTGTCACTTTTATCACTTTTGCTCACCTGAAACACAGAGACACAAACACATCAACTCAGCGTGGCTGCACACTCTTGGACATCTGGGTCGACTGAGCTACGCATGGCATCCAAAACCCCTGTGCTGCCCAGAGCTGCCCCAAAAGTGCCTGTGTGATACTTCTTCAATTTGACCCACAAATGTACCAACTAAAATATCACGGTGCCTTTGTACAGGAATATCTAACAGTATGATTGAACAAGATAATAAAATAAAATATCAAAAACAATATATGAGACTGGGGGGGTGCCTAGTGTCCATGAACATGCCTGATATTAATACGGGCCCCACACTTACCAGAAACTACACCGAAAATAATGTTGATAATAAACACACAGCAAGCTTGAATTCTACTTGAACACGCTCATTGACAGAAACACATACCTGAAGTATAACAGAACAGATCAATTTTTGAAGTGAAAGCTATTTTTTTCAATGGTTGTTAACAGGAGGGAGCATCACATTCTGCTTCTATTTCAGGAAGTTAAGAGCAGCAGGACATCTCTGTGCATGTTAGAATGTTTTTTTTCTGATTAAAAACTTGGTGCATGTATTCATGTTTGTTTTACTTAGCATCCATGTAAACAGTGAAGTTGGAATCCCTGAAACAGAATGGTTTAATTGGTTTGAATACATTTTGTGAGCATCTAGGCTTTGGACTAATTATCTGTATTATCAATTAATCTGTTTGCACCACCGGCCAAATTGCAGCCTCCTCTTCCATGGCTGTCGTCTCATAGCCTTGTTTCAATGATGGCAAGATTTGACATGTTCAATTACAACTTGGGAGATATTTTTAGGTCATAGACAGCCAGTTGTATTGGTTGATACATGCTGCTCTTTCAAGGTTATAATAACAAGCTGACAAGCGTTGATTGGAAATAGTTTGACAACTGGAGGAGCTTATTGGCCTGTGCATATAGTGAGAAAGCTCTAGCTCTTATGGTCTGCATCAACACTTCTTTTTTTTTTCATCTATCATTAACAGAGTCCCACTTCTGCTGACAGTTGCGCTGTCACTTTCCACATTGCCTCATTAATGGAGTGACAAAATGTCACTGTCAGGGCTATGATTGGAAGCAAGCATCACCAAACTATATATAATGCTGGAGATTAGAGCTGAAATGCAAAATGAAAAGTGATGACTCCACATGGTCTACATATATCCATCTATATTCACATCTCTATCTATAGATATAAAACCAGAGGACTTAAACAGAAGACACTTCTTCTTGTTTTATATAAGATAAGATAAGATAAGATAAGATAAGATAATCCTTTATTTATCCCACAACGGGGAAATTTACATTGTTACAGCAGCAAAGAGCAAAGATTGCAGACAAAAAGTGAACACAGTACAATTTAAATATAAAAATAAAAATTAAGAATGTACAAAAAAATAGATACTAAAAAATAGATTTAAAAAATAAAAAATAGATCAGCTATTTGACAAAAGTGTAGTCTGTAATATTCAGTGTAACACAGACATGCACACAGTGCACATAAAGTGTAACATGTTATTGCACAAAGTGGATCGGTAAACATAATATAACATTAATATAACATTATTATTGCACAGGGTCAGAGTGAATTGTCCAGTTGTGTGTGTGTTTTGTGATCTACTGGGAGCAGGCTTGGTTATCTCTCCTTCAGACACCGCGGGTGGCGAAGCCTGCCGCTGAAGGAGCTGCCCAGAGCTGTTACAGTTCCATGCAGGGGGTGGGAAACGTTCTCCATCAGGGATGATAGCTTTGCCATCATCCTTCTGTCTCCCACCACCTCAACAGGGTCCAGGGGGCAGCCCAGGACAGAGCTGGCCTCCTTCACCAGTTTGTTAAGTCTGTTCCTGTCTGCAACCGTAGTGCTGCTGCTCCAGCAGACCACTCCGTAGAGGATGGCTGATGCCACCACAGAGTCATAAAAAGTAATCAGGAGTGCTCCCTGCACACCAAAGGACCTGAGTCTCCTCAGCAGATGAAGTCTGCTCTGGCCTTTCTTGTAGAAAGCTTGGGTGTTATCAGTCCAGTCCAGCTTATTGTTCAGGTGAACACCCAGGTACTTATAAGAGTCCACTATGTCAATGTCCTTACCCTGGATGTTCACCGGTGTGGGAGAGGTGGGTCTGTGCCTGCGGAAGTCCACCACCAGCTCTTTGGTTTTACCTGCGTTGATCTGGAGGCAGTTCCGCTGGCACCAGTCCACAAAGTCCAGGTTGAGTTCTCTGTACTCCCCCTCGTCTCCATCAGTGATGAGGCCAACAATGGCATAGTCATGAACAGGTCAGAACTTCTGCAGGTGACAGTTTGGTGTCTTATGGGAGAAGTCTGCGGTGTACAGGGTGAAAAGGAAGGGAGCCAAGACGGTCCCCTGTGGGGCCCCTGTGCTGCAGATGACCCAGTCAGACACACAGTCCCGTGTCCTCACAAACTGTGGCCGGTTGGTCAGATAGTCCAGGAGCCAGGATGTGAGGTGCAGGTCGACTCCTGTGTGTTCCAGTTTGTCCCTCAGAAGCATGGGCTGTATGGTGTTGAAAGCACTGGAGAAATCATCCTCACAGTGCTCCCAGCCCTCTCCAGGTATGAGAGAGATCTCTGCATGAGGTAGATGACAGCATCATCCACCCCGATTTTTTTTTTTTAAGATTTATTTTTGGGCTTTTTGTGCCTTTATTGTAGGGATAGGATAGTGGATAGAGTCAGAAATCAGGGAAAGAAGTCATTTAAGGATACCTTTCCGATAGAAAAGGACATCTGTCATTAAAAGTAACAAATGAACACCAAGATTCCTTCAAATGTTTGTGTCATCGTGTCGGCATGTCCCCACCCCCCCAACACTGTAAACCTAGGGGAAACACTGCCTGGCTGATGGGCGAACTGCAGTGGGTCCATTGATGAGCTCACCAGGGGGCGCAGATGGTGAAGGACCAACCTCTCCAAGGTCTTCATCAGGTGTGATGTCAGTGCCACTGGCCTGTAGTGGTTGAAGTCCTTGGGGTGGGAGATCATTCGCACCGGTACCACGCAGGATGTCTTCCAGAGCTCTGGTACTCTCCCCAGTTTCAGGCTCAAGTTGAAAATGTGCTCCATAACCCCACAGAGCTGGTCTGCACAGGATTTGAGGAGCCTGGAGCTTTCTGACCTTCAGCCTCCTCAGGTCTCTGTTCACCTGGACTGTTGTGAGTGACAGGCTGGAGCAGGGGGGCTGTGTGCTGGAAGGTGTGGGGGTGGGGGTGGGGATGGGGTTGACGATGGGGGGAGCAGAGAGTGATGTGCAGGGGGGTTAGGTGGGGTTGTGCAGTCAGCAGCAGGGGCAGACGGTGGTGGTTGCAGCAGAGTGTAATGGGTAGGGGGAGGGGTGGATGGCTGTTCAAATCTATTGTAGAAAGTGTTCAGGTCATTCACCCATTCCTGATCCCTGTTCAGTGTTGGAGTCCTTGTGACCTGAAATGTTTTTCAGGCCCTTCCAGACTCCGCTGACATTCTTCTGCTGCAGCTGTTCCTCCATCTTCCTCCTGTAGATGCGTTTCCCCTCCCTGATCTTCCTCCTCAGCTCTCTCTGCACAGTCTTCATCTCCTCCTTGTCTCCTGACCTAAAAGCCCTCTTTTTGTCCTTGAGGAGGACCTTTATTTCAGGAGTAATCCACGGTTTGCTGTTGGCAAAACAACGTACAGTCCTGGTGGGTACGGTGTGATCCACACAGAAATTAATATAGTCTATAATGCAATGTGTGAGACTGTCAATGTTCTCCCCATGGTCATCACAGAACACTTCCCACGCAGTTGTCTCAAAACAGTCCTTAAGAGCCTCTTCCGTCTCATCGGACCATCTGTTAACAGTGCGGGTAACAGCTGGTTGTCTGTGTACCAGAGGTTTGTACACAGGCAGGAGGTACACCAGGTTGTGATCTGATCTTCCAAGGGTTGGGAGAGGAGATGAGGTGTATGCATCCTTGGTGTTGGCATAGAAAAGGTCCAGTATTTTATTGTCTCTGGTGTGGCAGGTGACATATTGTGTGAAGGTGGGCAAGGTAGAGGAAGGAGAGGCATGATTAAAGTCCCCAGTAATAAGGAAGAGGGCCTGTGGGTGCTGTGTCTGCAGCCTGTTTGTTAATGAGTGCAGGACATCACACGCCGAGCTGGCGTTAGCAGAGGGGGGAACATACGCAGCTATCGCGATAACATGCGAGAATTCCCGCGTCAGATAGTAAGGTCTCATGCTAACAGCTAGCAGTTCAATGTCCTTACAGCAGACTTGTTCTTTGATAGTGATGTGCCCCGGATTACACCATCTATCGTTCACAAACACCACCAGCCCTCCTCCCTTCCTCTTACCGCTCTCCTTTGTCCTGTCAGCCAGCATCAGCTGAAAACCATCCAGTTTAGCATTTGAGTCTGGTGTTAGCTCTGTTAGCCAGGTCTCCGTGAACAGCATTAGGCTACATTCCCAATATTCCCTCTGATGCCGGGTTAGCACCGCTAGCTCATCCATCTTCTTGGGAAGAGATCTTACATTCCTGGTGATGACCGAGGGAAGGACGGGTTTGAAACGTCTCCTCTTGTTGCGGCACTTTACCCCACGCACGGCATCCCCGTCTCCTCAGCTCGCGGGGAACATCGGGTCTTTCGCCGGTTAGCTTCACAGTGCTACGGAGGGCTAACAGCTGATCGCGGGTGTAAACAATAGAGCCACTGCTACACGAGACCTCCGCGGTCCCAGATGTAAACAGTAGAGTGAAAAACAGCAGAAATACCAGCGCAAACTCAACAAGAGTTGTGTCCATCTTGTGGTAGTGGATTATGGAAGTAATAAACGAAAAAAAAGCTAGAAAAAAGAGCTAGAATAATAAAAAATAAGGAAAAAACCCCGTTATGGGCAGAAGCTGCTGTAACATGCGACCACCTCGTGCGGCACTGCTACTACTATTTTGTTAATTTCAGTGTTAATTAATTTACTGTTTTGTTTTTGTATCCATCCCTTGTGTTGCTTTAATTGTGTTAATCTGTGGTATATATTTCTAGTGCTTTCTGTTTTATATTCTAGTATTCTAGTGTCTTTTTGTTTTTGTTTTCCCTGTGTGTGCATTTCCCTAGTTTAGTCTTTAGTGTTTACGGTTTCACATGTAGTTCCTGTCTTACTTCTTCCCTGTGTCTGGTTTCCCTCCATTTTGGTTGCCCTGATTGTCTTCACCTGAGTTGTTAGTCTCACCTGTGTCTGAATAACCCAGTGTCTATTTAGTTTAAATGGGCCTCATGCACTAAAATATGCATAGAAATGTTCTTACTCATAAAAGTGCATAAAATAAGTGCATACGCAAAATCACGGCCAACTTCCACCAGATGCATCTCCAGTCCGTCTCTCTCTGTTCCGGCAGCAGAGGTGATAAAGAGTTTTATACCACATACATCGTGTTATCTCGCACTGTCGCGAGGGGGTCTGATATATTACCGCGGGCAGGCGCGTCTCACTGTTGTGACACCCACACTTTCACTGAAACGTATTTTCATCCCTCACACTTTTTACCAGTGGAGCCATCGATGAAAACCTATTGGTCAGCACGGTGAAGTTACATGCATTTAGCATGTAACTTCACTGTCACTCATCACTGGCTGAGTCAGAGCTAACAAATGGACACATGCTACATGTAGCATCCTTCTGAAAGAGAGTTAGTCAATAAATCCACCTCACAAAACAACATAAGTGTAACATTTACTCCCGTAACTTAATGATGGGGAGCGTGCCTATGTTCCCACATTTCTAAGATTTTTTTTCAAAATTAGGCCCTATGTTCCCACATTTCCTTTTTCATAAATGTGTATGCTGATGTAGTGGTTAATAAAATTATTCATTCATTCATTTACTATAAAGTGCTTCCAAAAAAACCTTGTGGGAGGATAGGGCTTAAATTGAATGGAAATGTAGGAACACAAGACCTAATTTTGAAAATGTCCTAGAAATGTGGGAACATAGGGCTGACCCCGCTGCATGAAGTCATGATAAGTCTGAACTGCAGCCCTGACGGGAGGTCTTGCGGTTGGCTGTGAGTCTCCCTTCTTGTCTGCTTGTGGTTGTGCTTCTGGTTACAGGATGCAATGAGCCAGTACAAGGTTGTGAAGGACACAGCATGCCAGAATCATCCTGCACACTTTCTTGGGGCTGTAAAGTAGCTTTCCACCAGCTGTGTCTAAACACATCCAACAGATCTTCAGCAGCCAATGTGCGCTTTATTACTGCGCCCGTGTGGGCATGGATGTGATTATAGCACACCTCTTGAGGGGTTTCAGAATTTGCAGAAACAAACAAAAAAACACATAAACAGGATAGAGGTTTTAGATTTGATAAAACATAAAATAAACTCTCTTTTACCTGGTAGAGCTCATTCAAGTTTTATTTTATAATGCACAGATCTCCATAGGTGACCAAGTTCTCTTCTTTGAGGTTTTTAAAATAAAACAAAGAATAAAGCATGTAAAGTTAGAGATTTACTGACCCATAAGCCTTCTTAGGATAGGCAAAGTGACATTAAATTTGTATTATTCATAATTTTGAGCAAGGTACCGAAACATCCACTGGGATAAAAATAATCATTTTGAGTTCTTGAATTTGATTTTTGAAGGTATTTGGTCTTTGAGTTTTGTTTAGAACAAACCCCCTCCGCAGTTTTTACCTGGAGTCTGAAACAACAGAACAGCAGCAGACATTTAATGAGAGAGCAAATAAAGGAGAACAAGGATTTCACCCTCTCCATTGAAATCCACTGAAGGAAACATGTTCTTACATATATCTTCTTACAGATTCACCAACCTGTTCTTACATTTTTTTTTACATTTTTTTATTAACATTTCTTGCAAGTGTACAAATGTAAAAAACAAATACAAAATATGGTTACATTCTGTACAGAATTGCCAAGGGGAACAGCTGCCATGTCAATAATTAACAGTACATCATTTTAACATGTAGAAATGAAATGACAATGTCTTAAAGTGCAGTTAATGAGGTCTGGACTGAATACAATTAAAAAAAAAAAAAAAAAAGAATAAGATAAAACAATGAATCAAATATACAAGGGCATATCACTTTTCAGTTTCTAATTCATTGAGAAAGTTTCTTTAAAATATCATAAACTGTTTTAAGGACTTGAGGCACAATTTAAATTCATTCAAAAAACAGACAAAATTGGGGGATGACTTTAAATTGTGTTCGTAAGTTGAAAGTGTTGTGTGCTTGTTGTTCCTTATTAGAATAGGTAACCGCCCATAATGCCCATAAAAGGGCATGAGTGCAGCAGGGCCCTGCAGATACACATACTTGCATACTGGTATAAAAAAAAAACAAAGACATGGTGATACCTGACAGAGCGCTGAAAACAGTGTCAGCGGAGCACCGGACTCCTAACGGAGAAGAAACTTCAGCAGCACAACAAGCTGTTAAATTCAGCAGTGTGAGTAATAAATGACACAAACACAAAAAAGACACATGGGATAGAATAATGTGTAGGGTTAATTTATTTTAAAGGACCACTCAGATTTGTATGATCATACAAATGTGTTTTGATAAATTATGAAATAAAATATTGTACTGTCAAATATGCAAGAGTGCTCTGGTGTGTTTGTAATATCTATTCTTACTTAAAGGAAGAATGTGAGATATTTTACACATAAATATAGCAGAAATCTAATATATCCTCTCTGAATATCTCTCTGAGTCGTGACTGTCTACAATGAATGAGACACGCTGTGATGTTGTCTGATTTATTTTGTGTTTACAGGGACAGGACGGCCGGCTCATCCCGTTGTGTATGAAAGCTAAATCTCTAAACACAGAGCGCCACCACAGAGGAAGAATGACAACTGACAATGAACTGACGACAAGAGGGAAGGAACACTGAGGCTGTATCCGAAATGCCAAGTACCTACTCAATCTGTCAGTAGGCAGTAGGCAGTACCTACTATCCGTGCTGTATACTGTTTAGTACCTACTATTCAGTAGGCTGATTCATTCAGTATGGAAGTGGCGTCATTTACGTTTCCTGAACCGGCCTCATCCACCCGTTTTTTTAAATTATTTTTTTTAGCTTTATTCAAGAAGAGTAATGCGCATATACAGTCAGGTAAACAAAAAACAATATTACAATGTAAATTAAGTAAAAGACAGATTAAATAACTAAATAACATACAGTAGGCTACATAAAGGAAAGTACAAATGAAAGACAGTAATTTACAGAATATAAAATAAACCAATAAAGACGCATTTAAATAGTGAAATTATTTATTATTATTAATAATAATAATAATAATAATAATAATAATAATAATATTATTTAAATAGAGGGAGAACGGTTTTATAATAACGCAGATATTTGTTATATTTTCTGTTGTTAATTAAAAGTAGTGATTTCAGTTGGGACTTTAACTCTAGATTAAAAATTGATTCAATTAATCCACGCTCGTTTGTTTTGATTTGGAGGCGGACGTGACGTGACGATTTACGTTTAATTTTGCACAGCATTGTGGGTGGTAAAATACAATTCATTTCCTGAAAGGATGTATCCGATCCATACTGCATAAAACCCGGAAGTTAGTATCCATACTGATGTTGGGCCACAGCCATGTGGTTGGGACAAAGGACTCAGGCCTATATCACAGTCTCGAGCCTGACTAAAGTTATTTTGAAGGCAACTAAACAAAGGGGTCTTAGCCCAGCAACCCCCCAACAGAAACTAACAAATAGGTGTGAAAAGTGGGGGGGGTTGGGGGCTTCTGAATTCTCTATCCTCATTGGAGGAGGCCTGAGGTAAACCCACAGGCAGCTCCAGTCTTTAAAAGCAATCACCAGACATTGCTTCCTCCTCTTCAAGTGTGATCTGCCGACACCAGACGATACCCTCTCCAACAAGATGGACTCCAGCATTCGAGACAAAGCCTTTCTTCCTCTTGACTTACATAGGTTAAACTCCAGAGCTGAGGTTGCTCAGTATAGGTAGCTCTTCACATGCTGAATTCAAGCATCAGAGGATTCAGCTGACTACTTCCACGGCATATTTTTAGGAGTTTTGGGCGCAATCAGATGCTATCAGGTTCGAGCAAAAAGAAGAGTTTCTTTCCTTTGATTTTTCGTAAGACGTCATTGAACGCAACTGGACAGGAGCGCTGAAGGAAGCCCACTGATCCCTGAATCCACAAGGACACATAAAGAACTCGGCTCCTGCAACCAGAAGACCCTATAGAGCAGCGCTCTGGTCGAAGATCTGAATCCCGCTACACTCCTCCTACATCTGCCACGAAGGAAACCTGCCTGAATCTGATGATTCAACGTTGAACAGAGTGACGATCTAACCAACTTTGCAACACAACAACAATCACCAGAAGTTCCCCCAAGTAAGAGCTTTGGTCTGGGCAGAAATAGTTTCAGAAATAGCTATGTTTCTTTTATAACCACTGATAATTATGCATCATTGTTGACGACACGTCACATTCTGTTTATTATCTGTTGTAAGCTGCTGCATTTGTTTTATTGTGATGAACTGCTGTGTTCACCTATGTGTGTAATGCTATGCTAGTTTACCTTCAGTCAACAGCTTTCACAATCAGAAAGACCAGTGTACCCGCCGTTGAATCAAAGTCCGGCCACTGGCTTTCTGGTGTTTAAGTAACAGTTACTGAACTCAGCTCAGAGAGCTCAAACTATTTCAAAAGGTAGCCACATGGCTTCCTTTGTTGTCCACCATTTTGTCCACATGTGACGAAGCCACATGGTGCATTATCTCTCTCCACCATCTTGTTTTCTTTCTCTCTTTTTCTCTCTCTCTCTCATCTACATACACACACACACATTTACACCTCATTCACAAGGTTTGCTTGATAATGTTTGTTGGCTTAGATTAGTTTATAATAGTTATTTGTTTGATCAAGTTCATTGATTTTGGATTGATGTTGCTTTGGTTAAATAAATTCTGTTATAATTTAAGAGAGCAGCTGTTTGTGATTACTGGTTGTAATTGCATTGTGATATAAGCTGGGTTGCGAAGGCTTTGTGTACGGATTTCACGCCTTCAATTTATTAGGTATAGTTATTAATAATTAATAATATTAGTGATTAAATAACTAATTTGAGACTGATTTGAGTGATATTTTGGTTATATTTCCCTGAGTACAGGGTGGTACCCCAAAACGAGATTAAACATAGTTTAATGATATTTTATTTATATTATTAATAATTAAATATAATTATTAGAGAATATAACCAAAGTTGACTTGATACAACCCCAACACTGAAATGTTCAGTATACTGAGGTGGACCCAAAAAATGCATACTGAATGACCACGAAAGTTCAGTATACTGAAACTCCATACTGAAAAGTACTGCCTACTGAACTGTGGCTATTCGGAAAGGGCCTGAGACTAAACAGACATGAGGTAATCAGACACAGGTGAGACTAACGACACAGGTGAAGACAATCAGGGTGATCAAAACTGGAGGGAAAACACACAGAGGCAGGAAGAAATACAAGAAACACTGAGGACAAGAACAACAACATAAATCAAGAAAAATTGAAGACACACAGAGGACTAAGAATGTAACAGAACATAGAGAGACACAAGGATGACAAATGAAACACTGAAGATTAAACAAGTAAACATTCGACACTAGGATAAACAATTAAGTAACAAAAGAAGGAATAAACCAACTAAACAAGAGTAAACCATGACACATTCTTCCTCTAAGAACAAATTCCACATATGAAAACATCGACGAATCCAAGAATATTGTTGAAAATTATGTAAGTAGGACTGTTCTAAAGAACGGTTGGTGAACAAGGCCCATTGATTTAGTTAAAACAAGAAAGGAAATCTGAAAGTAACCGTTCAATCGTATGAACAAATTTATTTAAAGAAAAAAATGAGTCATCAAACATTTGAAGAACAGCCAAGTTTAAATATGAATACTTATTGTAGTTGAAATATAGGCAGCGATGCATGATGTCCGTTTTATCTAAACCTAAAATCTATACTCAAATTATATTGCTGATGCCAGTAGGTTGCAATTCTACAATTCATTTAAGCTGGGCATGCACATAGACGATTTCATAATCTTAAATTTAAAATGTAGGAGAGCACAGACATAAGGACATTTTTAACAGATGACTCGGCCCAACCGGGTGACCACACACCTGCCGTTTGTTGCCACGATTTTTACAGCAGCGATTCCAGATCTCACAGAAACTCTATTCTGACAAAAAAATCGTATGTGACAAGCCTGGAATTGGGACACGCCCACCTGATCGTCGCGAGGGGCAAATTGGGCCCAAAATCAGGGCTAAAATCGTCCAGTGTGTGGCCAGCTTTATCGGACACTTTTGTATGACGCACATTAGAGAGGCAGCAGTTTTTGGGATGAAGTACAACCACTGAAGTGGCTGGTGTGAAAACTTTCCATATAAACCCATGCTTTTAGGAGAAAACAGTCCACTGTTGAAATAACTATTTGAAAGGTTAATTTAATCCAAACTTGCATATCTTCAAGCAATGTCTTTCAAGCTCAGGCATTGACGGCACACAAGGTAAAAGTTCTGGTTGTACATTTGAATACCACAGAAATGCAAAACTACATGTGTGAAGAAATGTCACCAACACCGACTCTCCTCAACTTGTCTGAATAACACAGACTTTAAACATATCAAACTGGGAGTCGTAGTGATGAAAGACTACTCTCAAGTAAAAATAAGACTGTAAGAAATTTTAAGAACTCAAATTTCAAAATAACAAACAAATAAAAGGATAGTATGCAGTTGGTGAGTAGAATACCTTCATTCACAAACTCATCAGTGGATGGTAGTCTTTTTTTCTGATCTTGAAGGTGAAGTTCATAAAGTGGCTTATGGTTGATCTCAATGCGTGCCGCGGTTCTTCAGCGTCACATACTCAATGTAGTCCACTGCCACTCTTTGTCAATTCTTTTTTCCACAGTGATGGTTTTTTATATCACTTTCATGATGATGAGGCTATGTCCCCCTCATCATCATGAAAGTGAGAGGCTGAATCATCCTCCTCAGGGACCAGCACAGGCACCTCTGCATTCTCCGAGTGAGGATCTTGGAAGAGGGACCTCATCTAGGACAGCTCAGCTGATAGTCCATCCACTTCCAAAGAAAGCTAGCGTTCCTGTTTCGCCTTCTTCCTGAAGCGGCCCCGCGTTTTGAATGCCTAGGTTGGACTGGAGGCAACTGGCCTGATGCAGGGAGGTCACCCTCGCCCACTGACGGTCCAACCTGCACCAATCTAGCAGCCCTCCACACTCGAGGCATGTAGCTGCAGTTCATACACGGGCTCTCAGGAAAACCCTCCCTCAGGTGTTTAGGACCGAGGCGAAGCCCCACAGGCAGCAGAATAATGAAAACTGTCCATCGTGGCAGACCTACCTTAAAGCACTCACCGTAAGTTGAGGGAAAAGGGCATAACCTGCACAGCAGAGGTGAGAGAGACCAGCCGTCTCTACAGTGCCTTGCTTGGGTTCAAATTGTGTTTTCATCAGGAATACCACCCGCAGATGTGCAACCAAACTCTTCAATGATTTAAGCATGTCTTGGCACTTTCCTGTTCCCTTTTCATCTAATCTCAATTATTTGAAAATGCTGACACAGCTTTTGCTCCATCTCTGAAAGTCCAAATATCAAGTCTGAATGAAGTGTGTCTTAAAGTGAATGCACTCAGCGGCATCTTCGACAACGCACTCTTTCTATTCTTCTTTTTAAATGGTAACCTCACACAAAGTCAGATTAGCCAGCTAGGACCAGTGATTCTTATTTGGTTCATTATTAATATACTGTATATGCACTTTTTTCACGTCCTCTGTTTAACAGAGAAGATGTTGAGTGTTCCACTTCCCCTCTCTCAGTTTGTAGGGCACACGAAGACACACACACATCCCACTTTTTCTCACATCTTCTCTAGATTTTAAGAAAGTATTTTTGTCCCACTCAGACATTTTTGTTTCACACTATCAGCTATCTTTCAGCTATCTTTTTCAGGGGAGCGTGCCTATGTTCCCACAGCCCTATGTTCCCACATTTCCTTTTTCATAATTTTTTTTTATAAATTTGTATCCCTTACCCTTACCCTAACCCTACCCTGTGGGAACATTGGGCTGACCCCCTTTTTTTCAGTAGCCGTTTTCACATCTGCACTCCGGATAATATCTAGATATTTACAGGAGGACTTCTCCGGAGATTCTCCCGACCTAGACTTTCACATATGGGCGGCTGTGGCTCAATTGGTAGAGTCAACGCTTCTCAACCGGAAGGTCAAGGGTTCAATCCCCAGCTGGCCAAATGTCTGATGTGTCCTTGGGCAAGACACGTAACCCCGAATTGCTCCCGCTGCTTCGGTGGTGGCGTATGAATGGGATTAGTTACTTCTGATGGATGATACTACATAGCGATCATCACTACCATCAGTGTGTGAAAGGGTGTGAATGGGTGGGTGTGACGTGGTGTAAAAGCGCTTTGAGTAGTTGGAAGACTAGAAAAGCGCTACATAAGCTCAAGTCCATTTACCATTTACCATATGCTCCTCACAGCGGGGGACTCTCCCTGTCAGAGGGGAGGGGCTGCGGGGGATTTCCCGACATAAGACGTGACGTAATAAACAGGTAGCGGCCGAAGCAACAGAGTCCGCTACACGACGTTATAATGAGAATATTTGTCTTTATATCAATGCTATGTGTAATCCAATGGAATGACAACATCCACAAAAGAGAGGAGAAGAACATACTGACGAACAGAAAACAGAATGCAGCAGTTTAATTACGTACACGGAGATCGTAGTGGTCGCGTGCAGACACTTTAGCCGGTCACTATATAAACATCATTCTCTTCCTATTGGCTCAAATTGAAAATCTCCGGAGTATATTCGGCCGCGTTCAGACATCAGCTCACTCGGATATTCTGCGGATAAAATACTAGGGGTCTGGCCGGAGAAACTCTGGGTAAAGTCTGCGCGCAAAATGCGGCTGTTTTCACACATGGGACGGTGTCTTGAAGGCGTCGTCATCAAATCCAGACACATCTCTAACAGCTTTCATAACAAGGTTAAAGTAAGACAGCACATCAAAATCTTTGAGTTGTTGTAATGTTTTAGTATTCCGTGAGCAGAGAAGAAGTCTACCTATTTCTCTAGTTTTGTGTTATCATGGCCATGTTTTGCATACAAATGTTCACCAAACCTCAGGATGCTTTTTCCCTCTTTAATGGGATTTTTGTTAACCAGCTCCCAAACTTTTTTTTAAGATTACCTCATGAGACGGGCTGTGCAAAACCACAGAGTGATTGGATCCGACTTTTGCCTGGCTTTGCTCTGTTGCACTTTTGTAAAAGCCTACACCTGGACATGTGACTCGATAAAGACTCTTCTGAGCAGAGCTTGGCAGTTTTTTGAAGTGCATGTGGTCACCTGCACTGGTTGCTTGGGTTGCTGACTGGGGATGATTTAAGGACCTAATTGTTGTGAAAATGGTTTCCTTTGTTACTTATGAGGTCAAAATGCAACTTTCTCTCCTTTGACTTCAAAGTGAAAGCCATGGCTTGTGCTACGGCTGTTTCATTGCTGTGTTTGCGTACAAAGTGCCCTGACACCTTGGAGATGGTATGATAATCGGCATGATAATCTTGCATTCTCAAATAGATTCCTTTAAAAACTTGGGATAGAGTAGACAGAGCTTTGATATGCCTTGTTATGAGGTGTAAATGGTTAAAGGTTCGGCACACATTAAAGGGAGTTGAATCTTGGATAAGTCAATCATTTAGATTTTTAAGAAGAATAAGCGTTCACAATAAGGCGTGTAGCTGACCTGATTGACAGGCGGGCGCGGTGTAGAGGTTTGTCAGCTTGACATTAAAAATACATTTGATGTCGGCATGACAGAGATGATAAGTCAGATCATTACTGTCAGGCGGACGTCAAATTGCAATTAAAATGTCTCATCTGATCAGTCGAATCATCCCTGTCACATTAATCTATGAAAACTGGTCCTATTATGTGTAGGATAAGGTTTTCCCCAAATACCTCACAGCTGCCATCACAGTTTTTATTTTCTGTACTTTGCTGAACTAAAATTCCTTGAAATAATTTCTAAGGTTCCTGCAGCCTATATGGGTAGTGCAGTGTAGTGCACTTCAGTTTGACAGAGGTAATCTTCACCTGCCAGTTCAGCTCCTGTTTTCTGTGCTCCCGAGGGTTGTTGTGAAGTTTCTGAGAACCGAGCTGTGACTTGAACCTGGTGGATGTGATAAAAAATATGATAATCGAACAAGCATGATTTTCATTCCACCAAGTTTTCTCTCTGGACTCTCTCTGCAGCGAGGAGCTTAAGAAAAGCCTTGGGTACACACAGCTATAGAGCAATGAAGAGATTAACAGAGATGGTCCTCAGAGAGAGAGAGGATTACCTGGTATAGGGCAATAAGGTGAAAGATAGCATCTTTAACACTGCCTGGAAAGGCCAAGTTTTATAATGAGCTTTTGAGTTCTCTGACTCACTCTTTGAAGAAATAATGAAGTGAACGCTCATATCTTTTGAAACCTTTTGTTGTATGGCAAAACAACACTTGTACAATATTTAAATACCATCACATGGTAAAACAGAGTTTCTCTACATTTCAGGACATTCAAGCAAGGTGACATTAAATCATTACTGGTTTGTCTGCATGAAGCACACAACTCCGCCCTAAATCTGTGTTTGTATTGTGTTCTCGTATACACATTCAAGTGCATAAGGAGATTCTGCTTCTCATGTCCTGAAGCACAAAATATTGACATGGATGTTTAATTGATCAGTCCGTGTCTGCGACATCTAGGGGTCATAGGCTTCTGATACAAATCAAAGATTAATGGTGGGGCTGATTGCAATATAGCTCGGCACAATCAGATTCAAACAGAGTTATGAAAATCTAATCAGGGTGGTCAAATAGTTTAATCAAGCATTTATGTACTTTGATCGGAGACCAAATGATTACACAGCAGGGGCACTTATTAGCAATAAGAGAGGCTTAGAGGGATAATGTGTGTTTTTTTAAAGTGGGATTCTTTGAGGAACTTGTGAATAGTAAGGATTAGCCACAGGAGATGCTGGTCAGCATGGCCAATGAGAAAGCAGCTTGAGTGGAGCGGAGGACGTATCTTGTTAAGGCGGCCCATGCCTACAAGGCCGCAGAGCTACATGTGGGACTTTGTAAAGGGCCCGCCCAGGTATCTTCAGACTTTATAACTCCTCCCTTTAAGAATCACACACCCGGACACTGGATTATTAACCTGGACATATCATTTAACTCTGAAACTGTGCAATCTGGTCAATATAGGCGGCAGTAGCTCAGTCTGTAGGGATTTGGGTTGGGAACCGGAGGGTCACCGGCTCAAGTCCTGGTGCGGACCAAAAATGGAAGTTGGTCTGGTAGCTGGAGAGGTGCCAGATCACTTCCTGAGCACTGCCGAGGTGCCCTTGAGCAAGGCACCAAACCCCCTCCCCACCACCAGCTCAGGAGCGCTCGCTGTTGGCAGCTCCGTCACTCTGACATCTCTCCATTAGTGCATGTCCATAGGATCCTGTTTGTGCATGTGTGTATATTTCAGCCGATGTGTGTGTTCATGATTAACAGAGTGTAAAAACAGAATTTTCCCTTGCGGTGATCAATAAAAAGTCAATCTTAATCTTAATCTTAATCTTACACTGTGCAATATCTGTTTAACATAGTTCATCTTGTACATTCATAATGTAACTATTGCTTTATCTTGTATATATCCTATTATTGTAGCCCTACTTGGTACTTATTGCTTATTATATATATATATATATATATATATATATATTATATATTTTATTATCTATCTATTATATTTTATTTTGTACTGCTGTATTGTGTGACGAGCAATGATAACACCGAATTTCCCCCTGGGATTAATAAAGTATTTCTGATTCTGATTCTATGTATCAGAAAGACTGCTTACTGAATGCTACTTTTTCATGGAACTTCTTCAAAGTTCACAAATTAATAAGGAAAACCAGCAAAGCCGAGTGGAAATTTAATTTTAATTGCAAAATGACACAACCCATAGTCCACACAATATAGAGATACAGTTTTTATATAGATATATAGTTTATCATTTGGATCAAAGTTCATAGTTGAAGATAAAAACTGAGCCGGAATAACAAATTCTTCAGCCATTACTGTGTTGTGTCAGCTAGATAATCTTTAAACATGTGTTGCTTAAATTGCTCAAACTGAAATACAGTAATATCAAAATTCACAATATAACTATCAGTCCACTTGGCAAAATCCAAATTGACTCATGCACTATAGACTAGGAATGGGTACAGTTGTTGACATTATTCTACTAAGGTTTTAGTACTCAGACACGTGCTGTTATAGGCTACAATAGTTCAAATTAGTTAGTGTACCATGTGTAACTGACCTTTCTGGGTTTGCCTAGCTCGGGGGTCAGCAACCTGCATGCGGCTCTTTTGTCCCTCTAAAGCGGCTCCCTGTAGTTCTGCCAAAAAAAGGCAAAAAAGACACACACAAAAAAAGTGCAATCCTTTTTATTTTCATAAATCATTGTTGATGCAAAGTGTTTTCATGTCTTGAAAATGTCCAAACTAAAAACCAGATTATATTTATTTTAATTTTAATATTTTGTCCATTTAAATCTGCGTCATATCCTGCATCTCCATAGCAACACAGAACAGCGCCGTAAGCTATTTGGGAGTCTCTTCTGGCAAGTCAGGGACAAGGCCAAAGAAAATAAAATTCACAGATGAAAAACGAGAATTTAAAAGTGAATAGACAGATTTGTTTGCTTTCAGCTCAAACGCTGCTGCCTTACCGGTTTGCTTGGTCTGTGGAGAGAAATTAGCTAACAACAAAAAAAGGAAAGTAGAGAGACATTTTCAAAACAAGCACACAGCATTTGCTGAAAAGTATCCAGCTGGGGATAAGAACGATTTCAGGTCTGCTGCAGAAAACAGAGCAAAGTAGAGGTACTTTTAAGAAGTGGATTAATTCTCCAAACTCCAGAAAACACCGCTGCAAGTTTACGGAACATCGAGAAAAACTAAGGCGCGGAAAGCTGTTCACAGACATGGATTATGTGAAAGAAACATTAATCAAATATCACATCTATTCTCTGACTTCAAAAACAAAACTGTGATCGATCAGAAAATTAAAGAAATCCCTCTCTCCGCGAAGACGGTCGAAGACGACCATAAGAACGGCAACAAACATCACCAGCCAGCAAATCGAGAGTATTCATTCAGCTCCAGCTTACTCAATTGCATGTGATGAGACAAGTGATGTGAATGATATCAAACAGACAGTGCTGCCGTGCAGGTATGGGAACTCTGATCCCGCTAGAAGGCCAATCGAGAGGGGAGGACATTTGTGAGGCTGTTATGAACTGTTTGAAGGACAAACAAATAAACACCAGCCACATGGTATCAGTGGCTACAGATGGAGCACCAAGTATGAGGGGGATGAAATGGCTTTGTGACTTTACAACAAAAATCCCTGGATTGAAAGCTACTCACCTTTCACTGCATCCTACACCATGTGCGCTCAGACTATCCCCCTGAGTGTGTGGCGGTGATGGACCACGTCATTCAGATGTTAAATAAAATAAAAGCAAAGGGCTTAAACCACTGTCAGTTCCATGCAATGCTGGAAGAGGTCGACAGCGTATATCCGGACCTCCTCCTGCACAACAAAGTCTGGTAGCTGTCCAGAGGTGAGGTGCTGAAGCTAGTACAGATATTACTGATTCTACCTGACCTAAAAAGCCTCTGCATGTTTCTAATAAGCTCCATGACCAAAAACGTCGTAAAACTCGGATGATGGAGATGCTTTTGAAAAATGGAGAGAGGTTTGAATGTAGGAAGGTTTCAAGACCTATGCAGAGCTGGCTAAACACTGAAGCTTCAGTTTCCACGACATAGTAACCTGCATGCGCATCAGCTCTAGGGAGGAGGGGATGAGGGGAGACAGCTCTCCAATGTTTTGAATTTGGACGGCAGAGAGTTACATATTGCTCCTTTAACCACATTAACAATTAACTTGTTAAGCTTAAGGCAAATTCTAAAAGGGCATTCTTTAAGAATCCAAAATATTCTCTAACCTTTGTTCTCTAGTCAACATTGTCAAAACAAGATCAGACTGTAAGCTTTCACACAAGATGCATATATCTCTCTGAACACACGACAGTGAGACTGTGATACAATTTAAAATAAATATAAATTAAAATGCATGAATAGATTCAACATTGAACTGAATCTCCCAGGCGTCCTTTTTCTATATATATCTTTGCTGTCAGGTCTGATCCAATTGTGCACAGCCACACGCTTGCTCTTAAAAACAGGTAAGGTCTCAAGGGCTCATTGCCAAAGCCATGCAGCAAGGGACTGTTTGAGTTGAACCTCTCTCTCTTTCTTTCTCTGTCAGCCATACCACTCTCTATTTTCCGGCCTTGTATTAACTTTGACAACCCAATTTACCTGAAAAAGCTAATTCATTAGAGGAACAAGGCAGCCTTGGACCGCAGGCATAATTACTACTTCTAAAACTGTTGCAGTATGAGGCAATTTCCTCACGGATATAGTGACAGGTTGAAGGACTATGCAAGAAAAGGAAACCATAGTGTCGCTACCAACGACATGACAGGAACAAGGCGACATCTTCACCTCTGACAAGTTCATGCATATAGAGACTTTTTTTCTACTTTTTAGAGGATGGGGGATGGGGAACTCAGTTGTTGTTGTCAAGGTAGTAATGATTGGTCAATACAGGGTACCCACAAACTTCAATGCATCTAAAGGGGGTAACACTAGTAACAAAAGAAGCACTAACAGACTGATTCAGTAATTTTTTTGATTTTGTATGTTTTTTGCTACTTTTACTGCATAATGTTTTTAACTAACATCAGTGCTTGTCATAAAGTATAAAATATCCATCACTTTTTAATGTTTAACCATTCAAATGCCAGTTTGTTTGCACAATGCACCTGTTGGAAAACAACCTCAAAGTTGACAATTTCATATATTCTCAGTGCTACCAGTTTTTCTTGTAGAAATAATAGCATAGTCTGAAATATGTAACTGATTAACAGCAACACTGATTACAATTCATTTTTATTTTTTGTGCAGTGACAGAAAAACAGAAAAACTCAGCTTGTTCGTGGCCAGAAATGGCCACCTCTTGTTTACATTCTGAAAATGCTATAAAATGTATATATATAAAAATATTTGTCCACTTTCACCACTTGATTTTTTAAATTTGCTTCAGTCCTTGTAATGAAAACCAAATTTTCATTCAAATTCAGAATTTTAACCCTTTAAATACCAGTTACATTACATATTAACACTAACACCCGATGTAGGCTCTCATCTCTATTTCATCCACATCCCTCCAATCCTCACATCTCCGCCTCCCATGCAGGTTTATGTGGGTGCACAGCAGCTGAACTATCTCCTCTGTTATAAACAGGTCAAAGGCAGACCTTAGGCTGTTGATGCGGGCAACTGCATACAGGGTGGGCCCTGGGGTGATACCAGTTGCTACTGAATTGTAGCGCAGGGTCTCTTCAGCAGTGGGAAACCACATAATTTTCCCATTGCAAGACATCCACTCAGTCGCCAGCTCCTCTGTCTCTGTCACTGCTCCTCCTGTCTCTGAATCATCCTCACCCCCTGAGGAAGAGGAATCGGGCTCAGGCTGGTACTCATCATCAGTGGTGTCATCCTCTGAGGATGGTGTCTCCTCATCTTCAGGGGAAGTTGTTTTCTCATATTGGGTAGAAGATGTCTCTCCTTCAAGTGCAGATTTCTCTTCATCTTCGCTATCCGAGCACATCACACTTTCAAGTGCTTGAAGCAGTGAATAAGATCTTCTTACCATCTTGCCAGAGAAAGCTGTTAGGCTTACTTATAGCATTAGTATTGACTGCACCTGCATAGACATATTTATAAACAGTGCCAGAGTTTGTTTTTGTTTCCCCAGTAGCTGAATCTTTGACCTCTGAAATTTTCTTTGGAGAGTAGATATTTGGGTGTGTAAGGGCTATTGTGTAGTTTTCCGTGGCATTTTTTAATGAAAAGAACAAAGCGATAGTTACATACTGTAACTCCAGATTCTATGAGTATAGGCGCAGCCCTCTAAGGCTATCGCTATTGGGTTTATCCTGCACAGCGTCCACCCCGAGAGGAGGGTCGTCCCTCGCACTCAAGGAGAACCAGAGCGCGCACCGTGTGTTCCCGTGTGCTGCGAACACGTCCAGCTCAGCTCAGCTCAGCACATGCTGATCCTGCAGCGGTGGTGCGAAATGCCGAACAACTTCTCAAACGGCGAGCAGCTCCAAGCCATTTATGTGGAGAGAGATGTGAGCCGGCCACACTCCCCCCACTGCTCGGGAAAGACACGTCCCTCCGCACCCTGAGAGACATGCGTCCGTGTACACCGATATATGTGACGTAGCTCTTCCGAGGGGTACTCCCGCTGACGTCACACTGGGGTTTCCCCAGTGGGCCAAGTCTAGCCCAACGGACAGCGATACGCGGAGCAAACGCCTCCGCTGCAGCACGGGGTCAATCCGTAGACGAATAAACCATCTCCGCAGCCGTCTCATGTGGAGGAGGCCCAAAGGAACAACCGTATGAGCTGCCGCCATCATGTCCAGCAGCCGCATGACAGTTAGGGCTGTCACCACGCTACGGGGCACAACTCAGCGTAATATGCCTGTCAGCGCTTCCACCCTCTTCCACCAGCCGCGCAGTCATGCAGGCCGAGTTCAATACCACCCCCAGGTACACTATGGACCGGGTTGGGACAGGGGAGCTTTTTTTCCAGTTCACCGTGAAACCCAGGTTCGACAGATGAGACACGAGCGCCACTGTCTGGAGAGCAGCCTCGTTCCTGGAGCGAGCCAGCAACAGCAGGTCGACCAGATAAAATGAAGAGGTACCGGAGGAAACCCCCGGTCAGCCTCCACCTTCGTAATTGAAGCATAGGTGGCGACCGGAGCTCTCAACGATTTCGGGTCCGCTGCTGCACCCTCCTGATAAGGGATCAGAGCCGGGAACTGTGGCCACACTGGATCCTGTCTGATCGCCCGGAGGAGGGGAAACTCCCCCAGCATCTCATCCTGAGGTGCGGACTCCCAGGCCACCGGCACCACGAGACCCCTACGGGCTGCAGCTGACCGAATGATCCCAGGCAGCTCCCGGAGAAGACCTCCCACCAGCTCACCCAGCTGGGAGAGGGGAGGGATGGGAGAGCCCAACGTTGACCCATGGATTGAAAACACTGAATCCTCGGGACTCCTCTCCAGGGTCCAACATATCCATTGCCCCTTCTACCGAATACTCCACCACCTGCCACACTGGCTCCGCGGGCACAGCGAAGGCGTCCGCTCTCCACTGCCACTCATCACAGGGAAAGTGCGAGCAGAAGCTGCACGTTGCCCGTGACTTGAGAGCCAAGCTGGCGTGTTCCAGCCAGAGGCAGGACTCACAGAGGGTATGGGGGTCAGTGGGCATGATGTACCCTGTGCGACAGTCAGGGCAAACCACAAATTGTCGACATGCTATTCTGCTTGTGCAACTTTCCTTATAACTCACAACAGTGCCCGCTCGAGCGCTGAAGAAAAGAGGGAACAGAGCACACGGTCTCAGCCGCATATATACCTGGGGGTGGACCGTGGGTGGGGCCCACCTCGCGGGTGGGCGTGGACTACAATTCTTTCAGTGCTGCGCAGGTGCGTGAGGGATAAACCCAATAGCGATTGCCTTAGAGGGCAAAGCCTATATGAAATAGAACTACAGGTTCTTTCAACATGTACATCAAAGCCAATTTTGCCTGGGAAACTAAAAGCTCAAAGACCTGCATTAACAGAAATATACATCATAATTGATTTACTCTATCTTAAAATAAATATTTGTGCTGCAATTTCATGCAAAAAAAAATTTTCATGCACAAACACAAATCATTGTCTGGCATCGATAAGATCACACCTATGTCAAAATTGTGTCATTCATTTCCTCCATTGGAGTGCAATAAGCCATCATACGCCCCTACTGGAAACTACGACTATTACATGAAATTGCTCCCTTGGCCAAAAATGAATAAATAATGTAATCTGGTAAAAAAAAAAAAAAAAAACATTAGAAACTACAATTTTCAAGTGTCAAGTTTATAATAAAAGCAATTTTACCTAAATTGTATGATTTTGTAATGTAAATAACAAGGAATGAAAACATGTGGTTTGAATGGGTGTCAATGGGCCAAAAGTGGCCACGATAGAGCCAAGAGATACTATTTGATGTATGCAGTATATTTTTTATATATTTAAAGTGCTGAAGTTGAAAATTAAAACCAGACCAATTTCAGCCCAAATGCATTAATCGGGCAAGTGACTATTTTTGGTAATTTCCACACACATTACATATGGCCACCCTGCTGTACCTCAGTAAGGTCGAGAAGCATGTGGTCCTCACTCAGCCAATCAGAAGAGATCACCCTATGTCACAGATCCCGCTACTGTGGCATTTGACCAATCAGCAGAGACCTGGCGCGACTCCAACTTCCTGTTTTCTCTGAAGTCCGAAAAAGACGCCAATGTGGCTCGGCTCACCGTACATTTCTGTACAAAACAAAAAAACTAACCATGGTAAGTTGAATACATTTTATTGTTGAATAGTTGTGCTAAGTGATGACATATGTGTTGTTTGTGGAGGACTTAGTGAAATGAGTGAAATTTCGGCATGAATAATGCGGGCACCATATTTGATCATACGCCCGGATCACTTGAAAACTAGAGTTAACTAGTTTTGTCCATTTTTGGACATATGCCCGATGCACTGAACAATTCGTACTTACAGCATTTTCTTGACAAAAAAAGCAATACAACTTAGGACATAATGTTTTAATATTGCCAAATGTTTTTATAACACTATACAGTGATTCAGAGACAATTTTAACCCATTTCTAGAAATATTAAAGCTATAAATAGTGACTATGAGTGATTTTTGTCAGTTTGTGACCTTTTAACGGTTGTTATATTGTGTTTTTTTGCCAAGGAGGAGGGAGACTGTTGTCATGCCGGCCCAACCTGCCATCAGTGATGATGACGAGGAGGAAGATAATGATGTAGCAGACCCTGATTTTGTCCCACCCACCCATAACCAGGACATTCCAGGCCCAAGTGACATTGGCACCTCTGCCAAGAAGAAATGCATCCAGCCTGCAGTGGAGGTGCTCCAGGACAGTGACAGTGAGGACGATGATGATGTCAGCAGCCAGGCCAACCACCTGGCACAAAGTTGACCTTCAGGCGTGAGCCACAGACCCCCAAACAGTCTGTAGATGAGGTGATGGTTGCCTACAAAGGGTAGACAGCTGGCAACCTGAGGCAGTATATCAAAAACAAGCCAGACAAGTGGGGTTTTAAGTTGTTTGCCAGGGCCTCTGAGGATGGCTTCATCCATGACATGGTGCTATACCAGGGCAAGACTACCCTGGAGGCCCATGATGTCCCCCAGACGCCTGAACAAAAAGTATTGGGTGCCACCAGCCAGATTGTCGCTGTCCTGGCCAGTACCATGTCCTGCCCCACCACCACAGCCATCTTTGCTGACAACTTTTTCACCAGCCTTGAGCTAGTGCGGTACATCCAAGATCAGAATTGCAGGTACATGGGGACAGCCAGGGACAATAGAATCAGAAGTCCTCCACTCAAGTCCATCAAGGAGATGGGGAAAAAGGCTGTCCCTCGTGGTACTTGTGACTACGTTACCAGTGATGATGGTATACTGGCCGTCAGGTGGAAGGACAACAAAGCGGTCACTCTGCTGTCAACAGACATGGGGGTGGAGGCGATGTCCTCAGTCATCAGGTATTGCAGTGAGACCAAGAAGAAGGAGCCTGTGAGCTGTCCAGCTGTCATCAGGAGTTATAATGCCAACATGGGCATTGAGCACTGGGCATTGATAAGAGTGACATGCTGGTACACCTCTACCGCACCCCCATGAAGTCCAAGAAGTGGTACCTGCGTGTGTTTGCATACGTCATTGACGCCAGTATCACAAATGCCTGGGTTGGCCATCCTCTGAAAGATTTCAGAATCCAGGTGTTCAGGGGTGCCAGCGGCCAGATGCCTGCCATATCTAGCTCCAGAAGAAGCTCATCTTCATCTGTCGAAAGCCTGACCACCAGTTCTGATGTCCCTAAGCCTGTCCGGGGACACCGCAGCCACACACCAAATGAGGCTGTGCGCTTTGATCTGTCCCTCTTCCATGCCCCTGTACATGCCAAACGCCAGACCTGCAAGTACTGCAGCAGCAAAGGCAACATTTTAAGGTCAAATGTGGCCTGCAGGGTCTGCAAGGTCCACCTTTGCATGAACAGTGAGTGTAACTGCTTTATTAGGTACAATGACAAACTGGCCTAATGGTGTCTAAAGTGATACTGCATATGTTGACAGGTGTCTGTATCAGTACTTGTGTTGTAATGTTCTAAAAGTGATGTTCTAATGTTGAAACATACATGTTCCTTTCACCTTATAGGTGTTTTTCTTGTATTTTGTGTATATACACTTCTTAGGTTTTTTTTTTTCCACTAAAGGGCAAGGAACCAAATATGGTAACTTCGTTCACGTTCATTTTCTACATGACATTGACATTTTTATTTTACAACAGAAATAAAGTTTTGTTATGTCCCCAGTAACACTCTAAGGTTGAATTTTTTAATTTTAAAGTATTTCAATGAGTCCCCTATAAAGGGTTAACACAGCTAAAATGGTTGAAAAAAATAAAGTCAATTGGCCACAAATGGCCAGGATAAAGTCCAGAGGGTTAAAGTGCAGCATTCAATTAATGTGAAGCAGAGGAGCATATTCGACTGCTTTAGCAGGGCCGATAGTGTTGCAAATGCTGCAGCTACTAGCTTTCCCACTAGCACGTCCTCGGTAAAGCCTCCGAGTCCCTTTGGCTCTGTTAAAGATGCAGGTAAACACATTGGATCTATTAATAAGGAATGTAGATATTCAGTCAGTGTTGTTAGTTTAGGATGTTAGAAGTCAAGCTGCAGGGCCAGCTTCTTCTGCAGTGGGTAACATAAGCAGCAGTCAGATGGCCAGGATAAACCCATTCTCTATGGCTAAACGAGGGAGAACGTCACAGGAGAAAACTGCAGAATGCCATAGAGCAGTTGTCAAGTTCATTGTGAAAGATTTGCTGCCCTTCAGTACAGTGGAGTCCAGTTGGTTTATGTATGCTAGTCACTGATAGATAGCTAACCTAAGTTTATATTTTGAGCTGCCATGACAGCCAGAATTACGTTATGATTGTTACTACATTTACTGTAAATGCTAAATCAATCTACTCTGGGAGGATACATTCTTTCATTTAATTAAATACAGGTTAAAAGTTCAAATCAATTCATAAAATGAAATGCTGAAAGTAATATGTATATTAAACTATGTCTACTAGTTTCCCTAAAGGCACCTCTCTGTAAATGTTATTTTTCAGATCCTTTAGAGCGCTATGCTAATAATTTCCTGTGCCAAGAAATACCTGCCTAATCTTTTAATTTCTGGTTTGATGTAAAAGTCTTTATAAGTAGGTCACACAGTGCTTGATATTGAAAACGAAGCAGTTTCTGTTTGCTGCCCTCAGATCCAACACGATCCACTGATAAGTGTGACGGCCCTGGCTATGGTGTTTGGCCTGGTACTGCTGTTGTTTTGTGTTTCAGGGTTTGGCGTAATCTGGTGGTTGGTGGTGGCATGCCTGCTGGTCATTGGGAGACCCGCCAACCTACCTGTTGATTGCAGATGGGCTTAACCTGAGTGGAAGGGCATATAAGCCAGACTGCCACAGCTTTCTGTCTCTCTCTTCCTCTGGACAGAATAGACTTATTTCCCTCTGCCCTCTGCCCTTGTATTTTTGTGTTGTTTTGAAATAAACTAAACTTAAGAAGCAAGTTGACTGTGTGGACCTCCATTGAATGTTAGGGCCTACACGAGCTGGTCATAACATAAGCCATATCCATTTTATTCAGATCGACTCTTTTCCCCTTTAATTCTAAAAATACAATACAAAACATCTTCCATCCATAGAAAACCTCAGTGAATTCAACCTGATTACATGCATCTGTAACCATGGTAATTATTGGTAAAGGCCAGAATAGGAAGATAACCCTGCAAATTTACTCAATGCCACATATGTTTAATAAATCACCAACATTTCTATTAATGTTCTTAATACTGTTATTCTTAACATTTTTCTTCTCCTTTCACCTCAAAATGTTATTATTACTGATATTACTATTACATGCTGTTTCTACAGCATGTATTCATTTATGTTCCTGTAGGGTGGAGTAGTGTAATGTGGGACACCTAAGCTTAAGTGCATATATTTTTTCTTCTACAACATTTAAGTGAAAAAGATTGGCGTTGAATGCAAGCAGGGGTGTCATGTTACTGAAATCACATGACTCTGCTGGTGTGATGTCATACATAGTGGCGGGAATTAAATAATTTTACAGGAAGTACCCCTTGTAAAATCCAAAGAAAGGTCAGTGACATAGGATTTAGACAAAACCAGTGTTAAGGATATAAATCTGTTATAAATACTAATTATTTTAAATTTGTTATAGATTATTTTAATTATGTATGTGTGTACCAAATTATGTAATAATATTTTGAAAATGTGTTGTAAGTGGCTCTCCTGCTCGATCTGCTGTCAATGGTTCCATCAGAGATGTGCAGAGGAAAATTGCATCCTGGATGATGATGACTCCCTCACTTGCAAGGACTGTTTATATTTGATATAAATGGTAAATGGTAAATGGACTTGAGCTTATATAGCACTTTTCTAGTCTTCCGACTACTGAAGGCGCTTTTACACCGCCTGTCACAGCCACCCATTCATACCCTTTTACACACTGATGGTAGTGACCGCTATGTAGTATCATCAGAAGTAACTAATCCCATTCATACACCGCCACTGAAGCAGCGGGAGCAATTCAGGGTCCACAGCCACAGCCGCCCTGAGATATAGGGCTGGTCAATAAGTCAGACCTGTTTTCACAATCAATATCAGTTGTTATTAGTCAATAACTCAGTGATTCTTGAAATAAGGGACAAAAGGTTTTGATTTTAAAAATGATTCAAAATATATGATTACATGTTTGTTTAATGATGTTTTCTCTATCTAAACATGTTTTGGTTCAACCTCCCAGTTGTACATTTTTTATATAAACTTTATGTTTATATAAAAAAACTCTGCTCTGCTGGGTTCCTTCTCCATGGCCTCCATCAACATCGCCAGAGGACATCTGAATCCTTAGGGATGCCATCCCAAGCATGGGCAACTGGACTGAAGCACGGGCAAATATAAGGCTCATTGCAAAAACATGACGTGTGCCTACAATGGATGACATTCCCCTCTGCTACAACTTGATGGATCTTCCTTGTTCCGGGGATAGATTTCAAGGGTTGCATAAGGAGATTGTCATAAGTCTTGAAGTTATCACTGGTGACAAGTTGAAGTTTGATGCCACGTAGGCTGTTAGAGACCTTGTCATAAAAGTCCTTGTCATCAACGATGTTCTGACCTCTAAGAACTACTGTCAGCACATCTCTTCACTGTTGCCCCAATGCCATCAGGGGCACCCTTGCCATGTGATGTTGGAAAGAAATTCTAGGTTGCATTCTTTAATCCCAGCTGGGGAGGGCCAGCACAAAGAAGGAGAACGTCCTTTTTGTTTTTATATTGTTTGCTTGGACCATCTGACCAAAAGTGTACTGTCTCAACATTTGGAAATCTTGCATGAATATCTATCAGGATTTGATGCATATGCGTCCAGATGGCTACAGCATCCTGGCACTATCATTTAGAATAAAAAGAAAATGTAAGACAACACCAAAACATACTGTATTGTGCTACCCTTGTCCTGTTTAGGATTTGGATTTGTTTTTTTCAAAAATATATTTTGCATATTTTGAGCTAAAAAACTGTGATGTATGTCACAGACGTGTTTTCTCCCAGTTCTCAAGAATCACTGAACTGTCAAACTGGTGTTTCTTTAAGTTTAAAGGCTGGTTTTTGTTCATGAGTTTGAGTCAATTGTCCGTTGTAGTAAAACTTTTCTTATTGGTCAAAACAAGACAGTACACTGCATTTGTGACTTTGTTGTGTATCCAGTTTTGTTGTTACAAGGCATGGTGTAGAAACATGTTGACTAGAAAGTTTCTCATTAGGTAGGCCTACTGTTCTGGGGATGGTCAAGGCAGGGATTAAAGCAAAAAAATATATTTTGACTGAAAATTCTCAATGTATATAACAAGTAGCAAATAACCAATTTGAACAGATGTTTTCTGTTTAAGGAATAACACGTTTTTCATTTTTGAATGCTCAAGATCTAGACTGACAGATATGACCTTTCTTCTTTATAACAAATGTGACCTACGGTACAGTCAAGCGCATTGTATGCCTACATTAACAGTCACAGCAGGTTTTCTTTAGCAGACTCTAAAGAAGTGAAAGTATGACAAGATATTTAAGTAGTTGAATGTAGGGGGGTCTGGGGGGAAAAGGAAAATTTAGCCAATTTAACATTGAAATGAAGCTTTTAGGAGCATTTGGAGATTAGATCATGAGAAATGAGGACTATGTTATGATATTAAATAGGACAGTGGAACAAGAAGCTGACTCTGTTCTTGACCTTAAGCAGCCTGAAGTAACAACACAGAAAAACCCTCTTAACAAGTTATAGAAGTGAGAGTACTAAAGCATCAAGCTGAAGTCTGTAGTAACAACTTTGGAAAAATGTACCTTTTACAGAATATTATATAAGACATTTTTTTCTATGCATTAATGTGTCCCTCATTTTGTTGTCACTGCTACAGCTAGAGCTAATCCTACTTGACTAATATAAATCGTTTTTGGTTTTTTTACACACATAGGTGGATACCTTGTGAATTCCCAGAGCATATAATAAAGATATTTTAACAAATAGTGTATTCATCTTATTAAATCTGAATCTGAGAAGTAACTAGCAGACAAACTAAAGATTTTCTATAAATTCAGTGGAGTAAGAAATATATTTTTTTAAGTACAAGATTCATTTTTTAAATGTGTATGTAAGTATTGTGTCATCAAACGGTCCAGTTTAAAGGGGATTCATGTCGCGCGGTGCGCTGTGTGGGTAATGTGTTGTATCACCTGTTGTCTTGATGCGCGTTCCTGGAGTGTGTCCGGAATCGGAACACTCTGCGACTGTTTGCCCGGCCTGCAGGTAATACAACTTTAACGGTAAACTCCGTCATGCGACTGATTATCATTCTCTCGTATTTCACTTTCCTCAAGTAAATAAAGTTGCGCACCGAAGCAAAACAAGTCCGGACATAACGGCCAGTGCACGCTGATATTCACTACCAAAATAAAAGCCTCCAATATGCCGAGCGGACTTCACGTACCAATCAAAGTTCTGAATGTACATTTGAAATGCCACACAAACGCATACTACAATTATGTTACAGGATTCAGATAAATGCTTGACATTAAAGACAGCAGTTTACACGTGAAAGTCTGTCACTAACCCACATTCTGCTCGACTATTTTTTGTCTGATTGACACTGACTAAAAATATTACAATTGTGAAATTGACGGAAATCTGTCATAGCGAGGGAGAACTTTAATCCCTGGTCAAGTCTGGATCCACTTACAACAAAAGGTAGCCTATTAAAATAAACTCCTAAAAAAGTTTGGAAACGTTATTTCGGTCAATTATAACGCGCCTTTAATAATACTAATTGATTGATGTCTTATATATCGTTGGAAAGCCTGAATACTCACCTTTACAACAAGGGATAACTTGTAAGGATTGTTCATTCGTGGAATGAGCAACACAGCTAAACGTGTGGGTAGCAAACCCAAAAAAACGTGCCAAAATCCGTTGAAATGTTCTTTTGTTGGTATTCACTCCTGTTTTGAGCTTCAAGTGCTGCCAGGTGTATGACTGGCAACCTGATTGGCACCTGATTGACAGCACTTGTGTGTATGTGTCCTGCAACTTTGTTGAATGTGTGTGCTACAAGCATCAACATGGCGCGTTTGTTCCTTCAGGATAAGGCTCGTGCAATAGGGCAATTGGAAGCTGGTGTTCTGGTACGCAGAGTGGCAGCACTGGTACCATTTCCAAACTTAGGACCAGGTTCTGTGAGACTGCGAAGTGGGCGTCCCAGGTAGACAACACCCCAAGTAGACCGGTTCCTAACCCTTGCCAACGGTTTTAGAACAACAGCATTTTTGCATTTCTTTATTCAAAATGATGCAGTTTAATATCTCATTGTACTCTGAAATGAAAGCATAGAACAAATAAAAAAATTGAAATTAAAGAAGAAATCATGGAATCAATCTATAAACCAAAATGTTTTCTGTTACGGTTTCAGTTTAAATCAAACCCCAAAGCAGAGACTGACACAGGTATACAATGTAAAAAAAAAAAAAAAAACCTGTTTAATGTTCAAAAGAGCAAGCAGTGAAGGCAGGGAGCTGGCTGGCCAGAAGAATAATCCACAAGGTGACACAGGAAACTCAGGCGAAGCAACTGGAGGACAGTGAGGCACACCGGAGTACCTGAGCACAAGAAAACACAGGTAAGAACAAAAAACATCCAGAGCACAAAAATACACGGCGAAATAAGCAGCTCAATAATTCTCAAAAATTATCACTTGGCGACACTACCGAACAACACAGAATTATCTGGCAGAGTAGTGGAGTGAAGACCAGGCTTTTATAGACAAGATGATAGTTGAGTGGAGCCAGGTGTGCCTCGTCTGCTGCTAAGTGGAGAAGCCAGCCATACCCACTGCTGCACACATACCTGCAGGAGAAAGGAAACAGAAAGGGGAGGGGGAGAAGGAAAGAGAGAACACATACAAAAAAAAACCCTACAGCAAAACCAAAACCAAACAGAATCATCACAGTTTTCTAAACTTTTGACTTATCAAAGTAGCCACCTTTGGCAGATATAACAGCTGAACACACTTGTGACATTCTTTCTACAATGGAAATCAGATATTTTTCCCAACTCTGTTGCAGAAGTTCCCATAAATGTGTGGCACTTGTTGGTTGCTTTGCTCTTCACTCTTCTGTCCATTTAATCCCAAACCACCTCGATGGGGTTTAAGTCTGGAGACTGTGCTGGCCACTCCATGTTTTTAAACTTACCATCTCGTTCTTTTTTCTTAAAGTAGTTCTGTCATAGCTTGGACTTATGTTCTGGGTCATTATCTTGCTGTAGAATTAACCCCTGATGAACTAGGTGAATACCAGAGGGTACTGCATGGCACTGCAGAATGCTGTGGTAGCCATTTTGGTTCAGGGTGCCTCTCTCTGTACAAGTCCTCGACCCTGGATCCAGCAGAAAAAGCCCCAGACCATCACGCTTCCTCCTCCATGATTGACAGTTGATGTTCCACAATGAGGAACCATCCTTATGCCTAGTCGATGGCGTAATCCTGCGTGATGAACCAAAGATTTCAAAACCTTCTTAAAGTCTTCAGTAGTCCATTGGGGGTGTTTCATGGCCCAGTCAAGCCACTTTTTCTTATCCTGACATCTTAGCAATGGCTTTCTTTGCAGCAACTTGACCTGTCAAACCTGCAGCTCGGAGTCTTCTCTTCACAGTTGAAACGGAGACTTGCTAACTACGACCACTATTAAGCTGTGCTCGAAGCTGTTGTCCTGTGAGCCGCCTATACCGCAAGCTGTTTACTCTCAGAAACTTGTCTTCTGATTCTGTTGTGGCTTTGGGTCTGCCAGACTATTCCTGTCAGAGTTTCCCCCAGTTCCCCCTTTTGATGGTGAAGGAAACTGTACTCACTGACACCTTGACTTTCTTTGCAATTTCTCTGTAGGAAATACTTACATTTTTAAGTGTTATGATGGTCTGTCTCACTTCCATTTTTAATTTCCCTTTTCTCGCCATTTTTATGACTTTCTGCAGTACAATACTGTTTAAATAATGCTCATGAGGGTATGGTACCACAATGTGTCCCAACACTACTTTTATGCAGACAGAGGTGGTTGTAATCAAGGTGGGAATTGGTAAGCACCAACTTTCAAGGCTTGATCAACCTCCATTGCTGCAGAACAGGTTTAAGTTGTTAACCCATTTCTTTTTGTATAATTCTGTTATATACATTATTTTTCAGTTTTGGGTAACCTTCCTTTTTTTTCCTAAACCACTGGCAGTTCACCACTTACCTCGAGCATTAAATTATAATTATTACTAGGTATTTCTGTTCAACGAAAGACTTGTGAAAGACCAATTTGAAACTCTGTGAAGATTGAATGCGAGCAAATGTTTGTTGATTTTGTTGAATACTTCCCATTTGAGTGTCGAAGTTGGTAATGAGAAGTTTCTAATGCCTCTGCCTTCATATTTTATTTAGTGTACTGCTTGGATCAACTGTTCTTGCAGGTAAACATTCATAGAAATCTCTCATAATAGTAGGTATTTTGTTGCCTTCTGTTGAAGCAACACTTCTTGAACTTGGTCAGAAGTGTGTGGTACTGTTGGTCCCTCCTTATCATACAGTGGTGCAGTAACAACTCCTACAATCCAGTTACAAAATGTCATCCCCCTCCTCTTGCAGGCTCAAGGTTTAACTCTCCGGATAATATCCTGCTGCGTTCTCACGTCAGCTCACTCGGACTTGCTGCAGGAAAAAATAAGCAGCAACCTCCAGTCTTCAAAAATGAAGCCAATGCCGAAGTGCAAAATCCTGCAGTTAGTCGAGTGTCCAGTTGAGGCTAGCTCCAGGAACACCGGCAGTCACATACAAACCACAGCCAAAAAAGCAGAAATTAACATGTTTACAGCCCAAAAAACTAAATAGGTCTGATTATGTAGCAGAGTAAAAATTATATTTTACACAAAAATACTCACATGAAATAACCTGTATCAACTTTCGTTTGAGTAATTATTACAAAGGTTTTGAGAAGGTTCACCAACATAGAAAATTATATATTAAAAGTAATTTAGTTCTGTTTTACCAGTTGTAGCGGGGGGGAGGGGGGTACTTCCTGGCCCTTTGCCACGAGGTCAGTGACCTTAGTGCTGCATAACAGTAGACCTGGGTATTTACTGAGTGGAAGTTTTTCCTGTTGTCAAAGCTCTCTTCCTCTTCATGTGGTGCCTTTCAGAGAAATAATTCAAATATCCCTTTTAACCCTTGACGCCCCTTAAAAATGAAGAGTTACTTTAAACCTCTCATAAAACTGTAATAAATTTTATATATAAGATTCACCCCGCCACCCATCGTACTGCCTGCTCGCCTCATAGACTGTAAATATTACGTTCACCTGCCTGTGAGCTGGAGTCTGACGTCACTTTCCTGCGTCGTCCACTTTGCCAATTCATTTTCGAGTTGGTTTGAATTATGATCACTTTTTAGAACGGCAAGTTTGAAAACGAAAAGCCAAAGACCTTTTAGTTTTCATTTGAATGATGTCATACAATATGCATACATAGATAGTAAAAGTATAATGCAAACTGGATGACTGAATATTCATTTTAAATATAGGTCAAATAATGCACCTATAATCTGAAAATTAAACCGTGTTTCTGTTACTGTATTTTCATTTTAAAATTAGCTTTTTCATTTGAATTATGATACAAATTTAGCGGGGCATTTTTTGAAAATGATAAAGCAAATGTCATTTTCTTCCTCATTTTAATTTAGTCAAAAAATGTGCATTTTTAAAGTTGAAAACTAAAATTCAAATTAGATAAATTAATCATCATTTTATTTTTGAGTCAAATAATACACCCATATTCTGAAAGTTAAAAATAATTTCTGTTAATGCATTTGAATTTTCAAATTAGCTTTATCATTTGAATTCTGATCACTAGTCGCTTCCATACTTATCATGTGGTAGAGCAGGCACATGGACCACCTGCATGTACGCCGACGGCAGGAGTAGGTGCCACACACCTGCCAAAGAAAAAGAAAAATCAGATTAGATTTATACACAGAATAAAATTAAGTATCAGACAATCATACATATTGAGTAACAGTAAATAAATTGGCAAATAATTGATGTATAAATGTGCTTACCCGGTCTAGGTGGTCCACAGCCCCTTTGCATCTGTTATAATCCAGGATGATCTGGGGTTTTCATTTGCCAGATTCCTGGACCTCTGACTCCTGATGTCTTGAGATCAAGACAACAAAATGTTTGCCCTTCTTCAGGACATAAGGAAACAGCAGTCCTGTTGCGGGTGAAACCAAACACAGAGGAAAGCACCTCTCTGCATCTGATGTTGAGCAGCTGCGGGAGGAGCTCAGGTTTATTTGACCAAAGTGTCCCCACCAGGGCCATTCTCCTCTTCTGTAACTCCTCAGTAAGAGGAAATGATGTAAAAAAAAAAATTGTTGGTGGTGACCGTGTGGCCCTGGAGCTCATCAGTGAGTTGAAATACTACCTGCATCCCTTGGTTGTGCTCTCTAGGTGTTGAGGCAGACCTCCCTGTATACACTTAGAGCCTTCATGCATACAAGGTCTGCACGTCAAAGACAGCCCAAATCTTCAACCCATACTTTGCAGGTTTGGAGGGCATATACTTCAAACATGCACCTGCATAAACCCAGGGTGCCTCAAGGGTTAATGCAGGTTTGCTATTCATAGAATAAGAGAGGGTTAAACTACTAGTACAATAAATAAAAAAAAGATTAAACCTACTTTGAGTGCAATATGTGTCCCATGAAATGCTCCCAAAACCTGCAATCTGAAAGAACTGCTGTTTGGTTTTGAAACATTCTGCAGCTGTTGCTGGAAACTTAATGAAGTGCCTCACCATTACACAAAGTGCATGAGAAACATCCCTGACCACTCGGCTTACAGAGGATTGGCTCACACCCACAGTGCCCCTCTAACACCATCTGAAAGGATCCAGAGGCATTCAATCTCAAGGCAAACATCATTTGTAAGACTACAGGAAGTGGTGAAGATCTCCTTGTTTCTCTTTGCAGTTCATCTGATAAGATATCTGCAAGGAACATGATAGCAGGTCTAGTAATCCTATACAGTCTAAAACAGTAAAACATGATCAGGAAGTGTAAGGGCTTCTGTCTCAGATTTTCCTCTCTAGCTGAAACCCAAAGTTCTTCCATCTAGAAAACAATTGGGATTTGATCATATTTATGATTTACTTAAAGGCTTTATATGTGATTTTTCACACTTAAAATATACTTGAATATAAATCAAGTATATCCTCTGAAAATAACTCTGTGAGTAATGACTGTACAATGGGTGTAACACCCGAGTCCCACTGTCTGTGATGTTTTCAGAGTTTTCAGAGTCCTATCTTCAGTTTGTTTACATCGTCGGGACGGCCGGCTGACTCCTCCCCTCGTGTATAGAAGTTGTTTAATTGAGGGACTAGAGAAAAGAAGAATAACATACTGTACTCACTGCTTAACTGTGTTTCTAGATCACGCTCATTTCAGGTAAATTTACATGCAGTGTGAAGATACAAGCATCATAAAGATCGCTAGCATTAGCATGGTAACACAACAATGCACCGCGAGTTGTTTTGGTTTCATGCTGGTGCTCAAGGGCGACATCTGCTGGATCCAAAAATCGTACATAAAGCCTTTAAATAAATAACTTTTAAGGAAAATAATACAACATTAGTTAGTTTCTTTGGGTAGGCAAATAATATTTAAATTAACCGTCAAATTTGCTAGCTTATTTTCAGGAGTACTAGAGACATGACACCAAAAACAATGATGGCAAGCAAAAATTAACAATAAATGTTAGACAAATTGAGAAAATCCAATTCGATTGTCTTAAATGTGTCTAAATAAATGAATTTTGAGGCTTATCTTCACTCTAACAATTTTAGGACAAGTGCAGTGTGATCTCAAAGTTACAAAGAAAATTAGGAAAACATTTAAGAACTCTGCTTTCAGAAGTTTTTTCTTCGGAAGAAACATAAGAAGAAAATAAATAACCACTTCATTAATGCATTTGAAATCTTCTTACATTTTGTGTTAAGACTGAAGTTAAGAAGAAATTAGCTCTTAAGAAGTTTATTTTTTAACAAAGGTTTCGTGAACCCGGACCCAGTCTGCCAAGGGGTGCGTTCGAATTGTCCCTCCTATCTCCTTTCACTATCCACTTTACCTTAACCCCGGGGAAAACGTCATGAGGTTAAGGAAAGATGTTAAGAGAATTCATAAAGGACTTAGGGAAAGGCGATCTCGTTGCTCTGACAATCCGACCACATTTCCACGAGGCGACGGGCCGGCGGAGGTTAATGACGCGGGTCTGCCGTGTTGAAACTACAATGTTCTGAAAATCTACAAAAAGCGCGTCTAGAAACCTTTCCCCTGTGCCTTTGGTTAAAGAGCCCATATTATGCCCTTTTTGGGGTTCGTATATTTAATCTATGTACCTACTTTTGTATGTTCACAATAGCTAAAGTTCGAAAAAAGTGACTGTTTTCATGTACTGCTCCTCCTTGCTCCCTCTACGCTCTGAGTCCATCAGCTACGCTCTGTTGAGCCCCCACTGTTAGACTAGTGATGTGTAGTTGGTGAACGATTCGTTCAAAACGAACAAATCATCTGGGTGAACGAACTGAACTGAATCACTTGCTGAAAAGAGTCGTTCATTTCTCAACTTCAGTTGCGCTCTTCTCTCTCCCGTCTCGTGTCTCTCTCTCTTGACCGTAAGAGTCGCTCAAAGCCCGCCCTCCCTCCTCTCCTCAGTCAGTACAGTGTGTGTGTGTGTGTGTGTGTGTGTGTGTGTGTGTGTGTGTGTGTGTGTGTGACTGAGGCTGGTGACTCGCAGTCTCGCTCGTTCACGTTCAGTCAGTGTTTCGTTCACTGAACGTGCTGAGAGGAAGAGAGTGACTCGGAGGCGGAGCTCTCGTTCAGTGAACGAACTGAACGTGTACTGAACGTACTGAACAGAACAGTCGGGGAAAATAAATGTGATTGTTTTAGCAGCTTTCAGTTTGCAAACTGTAACTTTATCCAACTAAATTCTCAGCTCATTGGCTTATTGGCTTAGCACCACCGGCTATTCTCAGTACGATCGCGAGCAGAACTAAAGGTTCGGCCGTGTTTCAGCTTATTAAATTCTGATTCACAGACAGAGCTGCGGAGAAGTACTGAATGATTCGGTGAACGAATCTTTTGAACGAATCACTTTACTGAACTGATTCTACTGATTCAGTACATTAAAAAGAACTGCTTTTCCCATCACTATTTTAGACCCCACGTGGGCCAAGTCTGCTCTGATTGGTCTGCCGATCCGCTCTGTCGTTATTGGTCAGTTGCTCAGCATGCTTCTCGGAAATTTCAACATGAGCTGCTGGGCTTGCCACAACGAGCCAATGGGCTTAGATCAGTGATCTCACACTGACAATGACGTCACACTGACAAATTTTTATCGAGGGGGGCTAGAACCGAGCTTTACATGCAGCTAATGCTACAGCTAACAGGAGGAGGTAGGAGAAGCCGCGTTTCCGCGGACTTTGAATTTTTGCACATAGATGTGCCTAAACATGCACAGGACACATGGAAAACATACTAAAGAGCATATAAAACCAGAAAAAGAATAATATGGGACCTTTAAATAATCCTAATTACCACACGGTTGGGATTTAAATAAAAGAAATATAGACTACCAGGCTACAAGTAAGAAAAGTGAAACCATCAGCTTCCTGTCCACTCAGAAATCAACATCAAAATAAATATGACTGTATGAAATTAATTGTTACATTTATGTGAGATATAACCTACACATAATGTTTTAAGCATACAAATGTACAACTGCACAGCATTCTTAAGTGAATGAAATATGTTGAATAAAACATCATCTGATAAAAATGTCTCTTATCTTTTATCTCTTACATGATCTGTGTCACTTTACGATCATCGTTAGTTTTCGTGAACGGTCGGATGCGCGACTCGCTTTAAAGGTTGCGGCCGCAAGGAATTGTGGGGCGTAAAGGATGGTCCAGTGTATCCTATGCTAAAGGAGGTTATAAAGGAAGCATTGACCCACCTTTCCTTAGCTTTTAGAGAATTCGAATGGCTCTTATCATGGCCACTACTTAAATGCTTCCGGGTCATTTCACTCAGTTAGGAACCTTCCTAAGCAAAAATGACAATTCAAACGCACCCATGCCCTGCATCTCAGTTCTCTTAAATGCTGTCTCCTCGGTCCTCGCTCCTTGGCCGTACCGGAAGTAGTTTTAGACCCGCTATGATAAGGATCGTCCCAAAGCTCTTGTAACTGAACGGAGGAGAGAGGATCGAGGAGAGATGAGCGAGGATACACGAGAGCTGACTTTGCGGAAGTCTTTTTACTGACAGACACGCCCCCTTATCGAATATCACTCATTGATTAGACGCTGCAGCGGATCAGACTTCAATGAGACTTATCAACATCAGCATAGTTTAATAACGGGGAAAAGACGGTCATTAAAAAGACGCTAAACGGAGCATCGGACATTTAAACAGACTGTAAATATCTGTTTTTAAAGAGTCAGTCTGTGATGAACTGGGATTTAACACGTTTTACATCCACCATTATTTTAAATAAGTTTCATATCCGACTGATCATTAATGATCTTCGTGTTTGAAAAATGTCTAGTTTCTTTTCTCTATTTAGAACTTAATAAATTATTTCCAGTATTCCTAGGACATCATAAAATATCTTTGTTTATGAAATACAGAGTTCATTATCAAATTATTAATAAAAATAAACAATAATAATAAAACAATTCAATATTAAATATTTTTGTCAGTAGAAATTGTCCTTAGGTTTTAAGCAGACTGCAGTTTGTTCTTCTGTACAGGTGTTTGTTATCATGTAACATAAAGAGACTAAACACTGCTACTGTGTGTATTTTATTAGAAATAATACAGATCATATTTGTGCGGACATAAACAGCTGTTTAAGTCGACTGACAGCTGAACGTGATCCGCTGATGTCATCATCACAAACAGACGTCGCTTCACGTTACGCTACAGAGGAAAGGATGTCTCATGTCTCTTAAAACATATTCCTCATTTCCTCTCTCCTCTGCTTCGTTTCCTTGCATCTCTCCATGCATCTCTGGTGGGAGGGCTAAGACACAAGTGGAGGACACTTGGATGCAATTAAGGGAACTGGGATGTACCCTAAGACGCAAGTGGAGGAGGCAAGTGGAGGACACTTGGATGCAATTAAGGGAACTGGGACGTACCCAGTGACTCTGTTAGAGCTTCCTGCTCCTCATAAACCCCTCCCTCCTGCTGCTCCTCCTGCACACACCCCTCTGCTCATTCTCCAGTCAGCACCTGCCAGCTTCTAGACTGTAAGTCTGCAGCCTGGCTACTCTCGTCTGTGTGCTCTCCTCTGTGTGCTCATGTCTGTGTGCCTAAAGCCGAGCCTCCTGAGCTTCAAATTTTCAAAATAAAGCTCCGGAGGTCATGCAATTGAATTGTCAGTAATAAAATACTTAAAAACATTAACAGAATAAAATGTTTGTGTATAAACGAAGACTAATATTTTTTTTATATATACATACATCTATATATATATATATATATATATATATATATATATATATATACACATATATATATACACACACACACACACACACTTTTACACACCGTTCAAGAAAGCACATTTTATTTTTCTTGTTTTTTCCCCCCACATTTTAATACTGTTACTTTCAACAGTACTTTGAATGGGCGGCAGTAGCTCAGTCTGTAGGGACTTGGAACCGGAGGGTCGCCACCAAGTCCGGAAATTGGTCTGGTAGCTGGAAAGGTGCCAGTCCACTTCCTGAGCACTGCCGAGGTGCCCTTGAGCAAGGCATCAAACCCCAAAAACTGCTCTGGAGCGCTCGCTGTCGGCAGCACCCTCATTCTGAGACCTCTCCATTAATGCACGTCCATAGGATCCAGTTTGTGCATGTGTGTGTAGCATGTTCATTAAACAGAGTGTAAAACTGAATTCCACCTCGCAGGAATAATTAAGGATAAATTATTTTAATTTCATAATGAAAAGTCTCCAACAAAGCAGCAACATCATTAGAAATGATGAACATAAATACAAACGGAGCATTTTTCTCTGTGTTGTAAGATTTACACAGACCACAAACAAAGGACTGGATGGATTCATTTCACATTTGGTGGGTCAGGAGACACTTAGTTCTTGTGGGTTTGCCTATGTAGATTTCTGGGGGGGGCGGGGCGCGAGAGCACATGAGACGGGAGAACACAGACGAGAGAACACAGACGAGAGTAGCCAGGATGCAGCCATACCCGACTCGCCAGCTTTGGCGCTTTCCCTGTATTCTCTCAGCCAATCAGTTGCCAGCCTGCTCATTCTGCCACACACTTGTTGCTTGTTTGCTCAATTACCCCTCAGTACTTAAACCAGTCAGTTTGCCAGATCGTAGTTTGAAATGATTCAGGCACAGGCTCTTAGGATATGCATTGGGGCAGTGAAATCATCTCCAATATGTGCACTTCAGGTAGAAGTAGGAGAGATGCCATTATGTTTAAGGAGGAAACAGCTATTAGCAAATTATTGGCTGAACTTGAGAGGACATGGAGATAGTCACCCAACAAAAGCAGTGTTAAAGGGTTGCTGGGAAAAAGAGAGAACAATTAAGTCCAGTTTTGGATGGATAGGGGATAGAGTGGCGAGAGATATGGGAGTATATGACAAGGATATCAGTCCAACTGTTTTATGACCACCAGTTCCAATGTGGATGCTTGAGACAGCTGAAGTAGACTTGGAGTTACTAAAGATAAAGGAAAGAAAAAGAAATGTTGATTTAGTTAGTGAATTCTATGAACACATAGAACAGAGATATGGAGATCATGTACAAGTATTCACAGATGGATCTAAAGACCCTATGACAAATGCAACAGGATCAGCTGCGTTTATCCCAAAATTCAATGTTGAAGAGAATGTCAGATTTCCTGAACGTTTACACAGTAGAGTTGTACCAATTTTAGTTGCATTAGAATGTGTTGAGCAAATTAAAGGAAGGAAAGTGCTGATATGCAGTGATTCAGTCAGCGCTTTATACAGTATTCAATCAGGATCATCTAACAGTCATCAAGATTTATTATATGAAATCATATTTACACATTCCCAGGTGGTTAAACAGGGGACAGATGTGATATTCATGTGGGTTCCAGCACAGCAGGAAATGAAAAGGTGGACAGGTTGACAAAGGAAGCTGTAAAGAAAGAGAGGATTGATATTAACATCAAATTATCTAAGTCAGAGGGGTTCAGAAGTCATGTGTCACGAGTCACATGGAGTAAAATTAAACACGAATGGCAACAATATTGGAACAATCAGACAAAGGGAAGACATTTATACTCAATTCAGAGGGAAATAGATAAAGTCAAATACAGAGGGAGCAACAGAATAGAGGAGGTCGTAATGTCCAGGTTAAGAATTGGTCACAATAATTTAAATAGTACTCTACATATCATTGGAAAACATTCATCGGGTCTTTGTGAGATATGCAATCTAGCAGAAACAGTTGAACATGTAGTTATTAAATGTAGAAAGTATGCCTGCTTACCTGTTTTGAGTTTTTTCCTGATGCCTCTGTACCTCTGCCTGGTTATCCTGATTTTTGGTTTTGATCTCTGGAACGGACTGAATTTTGCTCTGCCTAAAAGCTTCAGTAAACTCTCAGTTTTTGCCTTACTCCTGCCTCTGCCTTGTGATTCTGTATTTGGGTATTCTCCAGGGATGGGCAACTTTGGTCACACCAAGGGCCACATTCATCAAATTCTCACTGCCAGGGGGCCAAATTGTAGTATACAAAAACGATTACAGTCAATTATGTCTCAAATTGAACTCAATATACAGTGATCAAATTATTATTATAGACATATTTCTGGTTTTCATGTTTTATGGCAGATTTTGTCATGTTTTCTTCATGTTTCCAATTAATTGATATGTAAAAATTGACCCGCGAGCCACATTGAGGTTTGATGGGGGCCGCCAGTTGCCCACCCCTGGTCTTAAAGATAAGATAAGATAAGATATACTTTATTCATCCCAGCAGGGAAATTTAGGTGTTCCAGCAGCCAGCATACATACAAACACACAACACAACACATATATACATACATATCCCACCCATACAAAAAACATGAGCCCACAATACAGTTTGACATATGATATATGCAACTCAGGCTAAAGTTTAAAAGTTTAAATGTCTTCTGTCCTTACTTAAAGGGGAGTTGTTATAAAGTGCAATTGCAGTAGGTAAAAAAGTAGTAGTATCGCATATAATCTTATCTCTGATCTGTAAGATTTTCTTTGCCTGGTAACTTTTCTAAATGTTGCTTAATGCTAAAGATGAATTAATGTTGGGTCTTTGTAAATAATATAACAACGAGTAAGGTCTTGACTTGCTTTTTGTAAAGTGCCTTGAGATAATATTTGCTATGCATTGGTGCTAAACAAATAAAGATTGATTGAATGTCAGACTTCAGAGCAACCACTCCAGCGCCTGCAGGGACAACTGAGTGACTGATTATCGTTGCAAAGTTACTCTCTCCTATTGAGCCGGAAGCTGCAGGAAGCATGGTTTCTGCTGACAAGACAACTGGCAACAACAACAGGTGAGGAATTCTATAACAGACGAAGGTCACTGCAGGACATTTCCCACTTCTTTCTCTTGAATTCTCTTGAAGAAATGTGTTTGTCAATATGCCCATTCTTTTTTACCCCCTCTTCTTGTCCTCCAGTCCTTCATTTTTTTCTGTTTAATAAAGCAATGGGAAAAATCTACTGGAAAAAGAAAAAAAAAATGGCCTATCAAAAAAAACAACCCTTGAACCAAATTTACTCTACTCTGTACAATCTTGTTTTGCCTGGGTTCTAATAATGGTTCTTGTGATGGTTGGGTATCGTGCAATATGGGTTCTTTTCTGTAGAATTGTATTTAATCATTTTTTGTATTTTGCATTTCTTATGTTCTTGCTGGTGTTTATGTTCTTCTGTGTTTGGTTTAGTTTGCTTTGTTCTTGGTTTTGCTGTTTGTCAAAGCACTTTGTAAACTTGTGTTTTTAAAAGGTGCTCTATAAATAAAGTTATTATTATAGAAAAAGAAACTGGCTTCATTTTTTCTCAAAAAGGTCAAAAAGCTGCCCATTTGCACTTACAAACAGCGAGGTCGTTTCCCCCTCTCTAGATCTTTACTTGATGTTTGTCGCTTTGGGTGGCGTCTGTTAAATGAATTGTAGAATTCTTCCAAAATGACCAATCAAAATCGAAAACCAATATCAACTTTGTCAACAATTATGTAAGAGGAGAAACTAAAGGCCTGTTCACCCAGACTTGTTTTTTAAAATGACCTTACTATATCATCAGACATTAATGAAACATGCTATGTTGAAGTGCTGGCTTCTCTGACAACAATGCAGCAGCCAGTATGTCCTCCTTCCAAGTTTTGATTCTGGTCAAGACTGGTCTGTATTTCTTTTGACCAGAGAAGGAAGTGCTTTTGAGGCCTCCCACACAGCTGTTTTGCCCCTCACCCCTCGGTTTGCCTTGCAAACGGCAAACCAACAGTTGTTGCACTGAACTAATTCAGTTATAATTGATTCTACCCGACTTAAAGAGCCATGGCAATTTTACAAATAAGCTCCACAAAAACTAGGATAAACATTGGAGATGCTTTTGAAAAATGGAGAGAGGTAGAAACGTAGAAAGGCTTACAGACCCATGCAGAGCTGGATAAACACTGAAGCTTCAGTATCCATGACATAGCAACCTGCGTGCACATCGACTCTAAGAAGGAGGGCACGGGGGAGACAGTTCTCTACAATGTTTGAGTTCAAAATGCAATACCTAGAAAAGTAAATTAAAATCAAGTATCTTCAGTTTCTAACCATAACACCAGCATACGTTGTGATTGGCTGCTGTTAAACGGCAAGTGTGAGTGTTGGTGGACAGCCACATGTCTGAGTACACTAAAAGCTCATTAAAGGTAAATAGACTCAAAGTGTGTGTATTCATTCACACAGAACGAGGCCATCAGCAGCTGTTTGCTCCCTGCACTCTGTGTCTGGCACTCCAACTCGTAAGAGGTAAAGAGATGTGCAAAGCAGAGGGAGGGAATAAATAAATAATCGTAAACTGAAGGAAGGAGTCATTTTACTCTGGGATGTCACTCTTGCAAAAGTAGAAAGTGGTGCTGTCTAAAGCACGCGAAACTGGGGAGTTGGAGAAGTAAAGCGGAAAAGAGTGGGAGAAGAAAAGACACACAAAAAAAGAACCCTCTTGAAATGTTCCTCCATGACGACAGGATTTCCAGCTTGGGTTTATTTTTGCCTCACCTTTTCACTGTCAGGCTTTTCTTTTGTGTTTGTCAGTGTTAGGGGCAAAGATGTAAATTGTGAAGTTATCTCTTCTCGCCCCCATTCTTTATCTCCTCATCCTTCCTGCCCCGATAGTTCGCTTCACTCAGTTTCATTTCACTTGGTTTGAGATCTCTGCCGCTCGCCATCACATCCCTTAAAACCTCTGTTTGAGGTTGTCATTTATTATAGAAGCACTATCTTCTGATTAAATAAAGGAGCCACACTTCAGCTAAGAAACACACATGTTTCTAATCTGTGATGTTCTGGTGAAGTGTGACTGGCAGGGGTCTTCCCCCAAAGTCTTCCAGTCTGACCCCCAGGCCTTTGAATACACAGCCAGCTGTTAATGAGGAACAACCACTGTGTTTATTTCTCAGAAAACAACACACTCGCTTTGTTCACATAGAGAATTAAGCTCATCAGAGTCAATTCAGCGCTTTAGTTTTGACCTTCTGCTCCAGAGCTTTATCAATCTTAACTCGGCAAACAACTCTCTAATCAGCAGTTGACAGTTTCTAATAATTAGCACTGAAAAATGAACTATGAGTATGAGTCTGTTTGTTTGTTAGCTCTGAGCAAAATGTACAACATGAATTTACAAATAGTCCCCCCAATCAGATACATTTCATTTTAAGTTATAGCTGTTAACTTATAGTAATTGCAAATAAAAAATGAGATTTGTTTGCTTGAGTGAAGCAAGAGAAGCATCATTACCCAGCTAGAGAGCTCTCCTTTGACTTTGTACTGAGTGAAGGAGTCATGATGTCGATTTGGGCTGGTAGCAAATGAGAGAAAAATATCTGAAATGTTGTGTGTGAGGAAGCTCTTCCAGGACAGTAAATAAAATATGGAACAACGTTTTAAAAGCCTCAGAATAGAAAGAAAGCCTTTAAGTACACAAAAGTTGATTCAGGCCATACAGTACATAAAGAAAATCATCAATAGTAACATAGGGGAAACAGCCTGGGACAGGGTTAGGCGAACTGGGGATTTGGCACTCAGAGATTTGTCTTGAAAAAATGGAAGGTTACAGCTAGGCTGTGAAAGACCTGGTTCAGAATCAATCACATTCTTGTGAATATCAAGAAATTCACTCCTGCCTTGCCAGCTTGCCATGACACCGGGCTTGAATAAATGGGCTAGCAGGGCTGAGTCGTCACGTCTTTGTATGAGGTTCAATACATTTTTGTCCTTCAAATAACTTACAACAGATTGTTTTAAATTGGTGTGGAACCTGGACGAGCAAATGCACCAAAAATGTTTAAGAAAAACACACAATATCAATAAATGGGATTATTATTTATGTTTTTTGTATTTTTTTATTACACCCAAAGCCCTGTATCCTTCACTGTATATCTGTCACTTTTTCTTTGTTTCAGCTTCAGCTTCAACTTACACTGACTATTGATTAAATATTGAATTAGAAATGATGATTAGCTGGGCCTACTAGGCAATATAGCCATAGTATAAATAGTATAATATACAGTATTTGAAAATGTATAAAAGGAAACTTTAGTGAGACTGTTTTTTACTGTTTTAACACATAAAGCTGATGCTATACATCCTGAATTCATGTACTTAAAGTAATTCCAGGACTTATTTTTATTCATACTAGTTTTACTTCATACTTTTACTTTACTTCTTTGTATATGGAGAATATTTAGAAAGGATTGTCCATATGATAATGTTCACTGTTCAGCTGGAGCTGCTTTTGTTCTAATGTTGTTTTTTCCCTTTACAGAATCCTTGTGGCAGTTTCAGTCTGGAAGGAGAAATCAGAGGGAGGTGCTGGTCCAGGGACCCAATAAAGAAAAGTTGATTATGGTGTTTTACCTCTCCTCTGTGGTAGAAATAATCCTCTAACATCTTTATAGGTTATTTTCAATCTAGTCAGTTTTGTCAACATTTCAGTACTTAGCTGCTAGTGAAGCATAGATTTTTGTGACATGCTTTATGCACTCTTGTTCTCCTGAGAAATAAATTCCTAGAATTAGTATGAGCAACTTTTTCAGTAGTACATCAGTCTTTTGCAACCAAGTCACCCGTCTGCTCTTTGATGCTTTACTCTGATTGTTTTGATAGCATATGTTTCCCATGAAAGAGTATTATTAATACTGATGTGAATTCTCTCCATGGAAGTCTCAACGGCGACCTCTGGTGGACAGAGTTGTCACATCCACTTAATGTCCTGCTGGATGTCCTGCTTAATGTCTGTAGATCTGTCAGACCTCCTTCCACTACCTCTGCCATGCGTTCCTGAGCATGTTTCTTTAATTTGTTTGATTTAAAGGGATACTTCACCCATTTGCATTAAGCTTTGTATCATTAGAAACCTGGTAGTATTTTTGAATGGTCGTGCATCCCGCCCTCATTTTCCCCTCAGATGGGAAATCTTTGTATTTTTGAGTCTGAAAAGAGCTTCCAGTGACGCAGAAATCGTCATTTTGCGTCACTGGAAGCTGTTGTGGTTAGCAGGGTGAAACTACAACGCTAGTTCCTCATATCTTTGACCACTGAAGCTACAGACCAATCACAGATCAGTGGGTGGGACCGACAGGCCGGTCTTGTGCTTTGGCTGCTGCAGCCGCTTTCTGATTCTGATTCTGAACTAGAGGACCTTACTGGGAGTGGCCTGTGGTGCTGTGCATTCTGGGATTTGGTGTCTTTCATCAACATGAGCCAAAAAGACACTTTCTGCCTTTTCTCGGCCAAGAAGGCACCAACTTCAAAATGTATTTCACATTTCTACTACATATATGACCCAATGTCAATACAGATTCATGTTTCAACAGGTGAAGTATCCCTTTAAGTATTAATTTAATTATGATAGTAATTGTTTGGTGATTAGTTTACATTATTAATTTGGAATATGTGTTGTTGATACCACAGAAACCATGGCTTTGGATGGGAAATAAATCCTTTAAACTGCTGCCCTGTCATCTCTTTAATTTGGGGGTCTAATGCGGTCAGTCCATTCTTAAGAAGATGGTCCTTCGAGTCGGAGGCTGATTACCTACATTTTAAGACAACAGAAATGCAAGAGGATAAGAGAAATGAAACTCAATCCTCACATCAGAAGACCTATCCTAGAAGATAGAGGCAAAAACCACAACGTTATGGATTTCAGGATAAAGGATGAATCCAACAAATGAAGAAAAGCTGTCACCACACTTCACATGGATAAAGGGTCTTTGTCAAACATGGTGGAAACACTGAAAAGGAGGAAAATTATCATTTATAATTCCTAATGAATTGGAACTAATTTAAACCTATATATGATATAAAATGTATGAAGCTGGTTAGACATTTTTGAGAAGCCCAGTTAAAGTGTGAATCTACGAGTTGAAGTAACCATGGGGCAGCTTCTTGAGGTTTTACAGATGTGAGAGTCTCTACCAGTTCCAAACAGAAGTGAGAGTAAATGAGTTTGTGTTTGTATTGATTGTGTGCTTTGCCATCTCCCCTGAATTAAATCTTGTTTGGAGAGCTTTAGTCTTATCTCAAATGCAACAATTTCAACTTGTTTAATTCTGCTGTGTCTTGAGAACAAAAGGTGAAGTAAATGAACCATGAATACTCTTTATGTTTGCACTTTCTCCCCCCTCTCTTTAAGCACACAGCCAAGCAACTTTTTAACCAATTCAGTTCTTCATTACGCACTGTTTCCAAAAGTCATGAACATTTATTGAACCAGACTTTTTGTGACTGCTTAATAAGACCATAACATTTAATACATTTTTTATATTATTAAGAAACATATTCACAATTTCAAGCCATATTTGAAGAGGATATAAAGAATCAGTTATTTTTCCTCTGTCTATCAGGTCTTTGGATTATTCTATGCTGTCTTTCAGCCAGATAAATTTGTTCTCTTGATTTGTCATCCTATCCAACATATTCCATCAGTGTTTGAGCCTTCTCAGTATCCTGCTTTCAAGGCATGATGTAAAGCAATCAAACAACTTTGACAAACTCCTACATACCCTTAACATTTGATAGATTTGGCAGCTCACTGACAGCACTTAAATCTCCTGGGTCGATTCTCAGCACTTGTGCTGTCAGGCTGTCCGAATTCTTGGCACCTCCTGCTGACACATCCTGAACTCCTTCGCCTTCAGCGTGAGTTTTTTTTTTCACACTGTGTTTCAGAAGTGTAGCTCATCATCCCTGTTGACTACTCTAATGATCCAACGTCATCTGGAAACGACCTGTAACCTGAAATTATGTACAAGAGCATCAGGTAAGCCGTCGTGCACTGAAGTCAACTTTTTTGATGGATCTCGAAAATCATGTTTCACATCACAGACTGTGAACACTTTGCTTTGACAGATCAGAGAGGAGCTCATCAGTAGCAGAGGGGAACGTGGGAGGATACAGAACTTAAATCCTTGATGTGCAAAGGTCTGTGGACCCTGTGTTTTAGGGCGCACTCCCACTAGGCAATCTGTACCTGTATCGTTTGACTAGTGTGAGTGCTCCCTGAAGTATGGGGATATGGGGAATCAGAAGACACATATAATATAAAAGGCCCTGAAACTCTAGGAAGAGGTGTGCGGCGGCACAGTACACTTCATGCACGAGCACAAGCACGGGTACACAACATGGACAGCCTTCATTATTGAGAAATCCCAGAGTGCTCTGGCTGTATCTGACTAGATGACTCAAAATAAGTCAAGTAACTGTCATGTTCTCTGTGTTATTCTCCAATGTGCAGACGTGGACATGACCATGCGTCTGCCTGTAATTAAAGGCTTTCTATCTGATTTTTCACTCTTAAATGTAATAGAAATCAAGTATATCCTCTGAAAATAACTCTGTGAGTCATGACTGTCTACAATGGGTGTAACACCCGAGTCCCACTGTCTGTGATGTTTTCAGAGTTTTCAGAGTCCTATCTTCAATTTGTTTACATCGGTGGGACGGCCGGCTGACTCCTCCCCTCCCGTATAAAAGTTGTTTAACTGTTTTGGTTTCATGCTGGTGCTCAAGGGCGACATCTGCTGGATCAAAAAATCGCATATAAAGCCTTTAAGCACGCTGCATAATTACGTAAAGCCGTGCATGTGTTGTGTTACGACCTTATGTAGAAGAGGTAACCGTGCTCACTCCTGGAGCTGTGTGAGTGTAGGCCAGCAGGGGAATGGAGAGGGGGGACAATCTGGCCATAGCACGATATGGGACAACTGGGCCCAGTGTGCGCCCTAAGTAGGGTTGCCACCCGTCCCGTAAAATACGGAATCGTCCCGTATTTTTCACTCTGATATTGCGTCCCGTTTTGAGTCAGTACGGGACGCGGTTTGTCCCGTATTTCCAAGATGCCTTGAACTCAGCATCATTCAGCCGGCTAGTTCCTGCCTCCTCAGAGCGTCCGTTGGTTTGTTTGGTTCTTTTTTGGCATGAGCAATGAGAGCTCGTCAGTGATTGGGTGAGAGAAAGTCATGGGAGTCAGAAGGAAACATGTCTGCAGGTGTCTCTGATACCCGCACCGTGCACCACTGAAACGTAAACGGATGCAGAAATACAGACTGGCTTGACAGTGTCAGTGAAAATGAATATAATGTAAAGGAAACTATTGTAGGCCTACTTAATATATTTTCTCCGATGTTTATAGATAGGTTATTCCAGTATAGTTTGGATAGTGTGAACATTTTTCGGTACATAAAACAAGAAGATGACATTTATTTTAGCCAAATCTGTATTCACAGTATGGCCTGGGCGAGATATCATCAATACAACATCAATATATCGACAGTAGACACTTAATTAATACAATAAGAAAATAAATTAGTTCAAACTCATATTAATAGTATCATTCATGATTTCATGAGAAAACAACAAAAACGACAGACAGAAGGACAGAATAAATGAATAAAAATACTATTCAATTCGTACTGTTTATTTAATTAAAAATCTGTCATCCTCTACGGTGGCCCTGAAGTGCAAAACACAACAACAAATAAGAAAACACAACCAGAAATCACACAACACAACCACAAATAAGAAAACACAACCACAAATCAAAAAACACAACCACAAATCAAAAAACACAATGACATTAACTTAAACCGGAAAAGGTAGGTACCTGCAGTCAACAAGGATCGTTGCTGATTGGACGAACGCAATGTCCGTCTTTTTAACCGGAAGTAAATGCTTCATACGCCTTTGGAGCCAGGCAGAGAAATGTCAACGAAGTAAGCGGAGATTTAAAATGCATGACGTATTGCCCAAATTGTGGCAAAGAGCTCCCAGAAAATGTACGGCCGTGGTTTGCAGTGGTTGTGGCAAGAGGTTACGAGATTTTACATCCATCAAGAGTGATTGTATTATCCCCTGTGACTGCTGATAAACATTGTTTGACTCTGAGGCTGTCACTTAAAGACCTGGGGCCTGTTTCTGAAAGAAGGTTGAACAAACCCTCAGTCTAACCCTGAGCTCTGAGTTGATTTACCCTCAGGTGGGAAACTCTGAGTTTTCGGTTTCATATCAGCAGATTTGAATTAGTTAAATAAACTCTGAGTAGGTCCACTCGGTGTTCAGCGCGTGCACCACGACGATAAAAAGCCAACATGAATGGAGCCCCGATTCTACGATTCACCATGGCAACAGGTGACAAAAAACAGATCCTCGTACTTTAACCATCTCAAAATACATCAATATCTTCATGTGGCCACAGGCTACGGCGAATATGAACAGGTTTTAAGAAGGAAAAAAAGTAAAACTGCTGCAGGGAGTTACCCCTCTTTCTCGGGTTTGAGTGACCTCCTCTTCTGAAACGGAATACCCAGAGTTTCCCTCATTTCAGGGTGAACTGACTCAAGAGTTTACACAAAACCTTCTTTCAGAAACGGGCCCCAGATCTGTTAATGTATTTAGATGTTTTCAAACCTTGGAGACGGTTCACACTTCACGGTTCTTGTCCTGATTTTAGCGCCTTGTTTTTTAATTTGCTGTGTCTTTGTTTTCATGGCTTACTCTCATTTGAAAAAAATGCTATGACATTTTATTTACTAACAAATATGATGTATTCTGCATTTTTTTCCAGCAACATATGTTGGTTTTCAACAAATAAAACAAATACCTTTATAAGGGTAAAATACTGGTGTGTACAGATGTCAATTGTGTATTTTGTTGTGAATTATTTAGCTTGTGACTTCTGTAGCATTAATGCACAGTATCTGCTGTTAACATGGCATACTATACAAGGAAACTGTCTACTAGATGTTCTACATGTAGTGTAAATCGTGATATCAGTTCACACAGAAAATAATATTTTGTGCTTGCAAGAATTCCAGTTACCAAACCTGAAAATAGAAAGGACCACATTTGAGAATTTTGGTAGATCGTCCTTTTATTAACAATTAAAACCCTTTATGCCACTTATATGTCAGTTCACAATAAAGACTCAGTAGTTCCCAAAATATAAGCACTTACAGTCCAATCAGTAATGTATGTAATGTAAAGCCATCTCCTGCTAAAGCAGAAACATTTTTTCTCAGCTATAGGTTTACTGTAACATGGAATATGTGGTAAGGGCTTCAGTATAGTCCATATCTATAGCCCAGCTATTTTGTGGCTGCTGTAATCCATTTTGTTCCACAGCCTGTTGTAGATAAACCTGAATGTCTGGGTCACCGCATGAATCAATTGTTTGCCTGGCCTCCGGAAACACATTTAGTTCCCTGTCTTCAACAGCAAATCCACAGTCCCTTGAACCAAACCTGCAAATTCAGACAATAGAATTATGAAAGGGTTTTTTAACCAGATATTAGAAATGTAGTTTGAAATGGCCATTGTTGATAAGATGTGTTTGCTTGTTGATACAGAAATGTGAAAGTAAACAAAGGCAGGTCAACAAGCCTATAAATTATATTAAATACTATAATTTACAAAAATATACAATAATCCAAATATAGTTACCATAACGAGTGCAGTGCAATTTGTTATAATACAATATTCAGTTTATGATCATTTAACTCTGAGTTGATGTGGATTACCTGTGAGGCAACAAAAAGAGTTTGTTTTGGAATCCCTCCAGGACATGAGGCAAGTCTGGATGGTCGAACCCTGTGCTTGTTCCAGAGGTCCGTACATTCATCCAGGTCTTTCTGCAGAAGCACTGGTGTTCATGGCAAGCATTGAAGTGTCCAGAGTCTCCAAACAGGTCCATCCAAAACTGAGATCTAGGAATACATTAAATGCAAAGTTGTTTTTTTTTTTTTTTTACACACGAGGAGAAATGTTTAAATGAATAATCCAGAGGGCTGAGATGAGGAATGTTATCAGCATTTTAAAGAGTGGTCTGAGAACAATAATTCATAATAGTGAATATTGAATAATTGATCTGATCACTAGGCAATACATAGTTACATACCTTCCTCTTCTGAAAAAGGACCACCAGGACTCGATATGCTGATTCCCTGTTGATGAGCCGTAACTGTGGCTTGACGAGCCTCCATAGTAGTCCGTATGTGCATGGCAGAGGGCACATTGTGTTGCTGCAATTGTCCCATTTTCTGTTCCGAGGTCAGTTCTGAATCTCATTGGGATCACACCAACACTTTTAATATACAATTAATATAATTGTGAGCGATGACAGATGGGTTGTTGTTACTAGTTCCACACACAAGCCACATTATTCTCATCGAAAAGCCATCTATACATCCTGAGAGGGCCGATCCAAAGGGTTTCAGTTTGTCATAGCCATCTGCATGCCATATGTAGTTCAGACTCATGGAATGATACGTGCGTCTTGTAAACCTCTGGCGTGTTCTCAAAGCCGTCCCATGTGGATTTAGTTGTTTCAACAAGCTCATTACTACTTCTCGTTTCACACGTAGTTTGTGTTTTTGTTGAAGAACTTGCCACATAGTCCGATAGCCGAAGAGTTGCCCTGCAGCTCAGTCTGAACCTCGGCTAGTGGAGAATAGTTCCGTCGTCTGTACAAACCTGTTTCTTTTAAACGTGTCTTTAGCGTACGGATATTTGAATGTTGTGAAAGGTTGACAGCATATCCAATATCACCTCATATGTATGGCCTGCATCAAAATATTCTCCGGTTTCGCTCATGTTTTGAAAACAACTCGCGGAAGCATGCTGCTTCCGGTTAAAAAGACGGACATTGTGTTCGTCCAATCAGCGACGATCCTTGTCGACTGCAGGTACCTACCTTTTCCGGTTTAAGTTAATGTCATTGTGTTTTTTGATTTGTGTTTGTGTTTTTTGATTTGTGGTTGTGTTTTTTGATTTGTGGTTGTGTTTTTTGATTTGTGGTTGTGTTTTGTAATTTGTGTTTGTGTTTTTTGATTTGTGTTTGTGTTTTTTGATTTGTGATTATGTTTTGTAATTTGTGTTTGTGTTTTTTGATTTGTGGTTGTGTTTTGTAATTTGTGTTTGTGTTTTTTGATTTGTGATTGTGTTTTGTAATTTGTGTTTGTGTTTTTTTGATTTGTTGTTGTGTTTTTTGATTTGTGGTTGTGTTTTGTAGTTTGTGTTTGTGTTTTTTGATTTGTGTTTGTGTTTTTTTAATTTGTGGTTGTGTTTTTTGATTTGTCGTTGTGTTTTCTTATTTGTTGTTGTGTTTTGCACTTCAGGGCCACCGTAATCCTCCCCTCCATGTTACAGCAGTGTCAAAAGCACTTCAATAATACTCTGTTAATGAATTAATGTTAAGTTAATAACTTTATTTGAAGTTTAAGTTAAGTTGTAAATTAGATAGGCCTAGCTAGTAGTAATCATCTGCTGAAGTCCTGTTAGCTGCATTTCATTGTGCACTGAAGTTTTGTGGTTGTACATTTTTTTGGAGAAAAAAAATTATGTTAATAAAGTACTTAAAACTTTAAATATGACTCTTAAATATTACTTCTTTAAAACAACGTTTTAAATCCTGATTCACCACAACTGGTGCCCCACCCCACCGTTGGGCCAGTGGTGGTCAGGCCCCTGTTGAGTTGTCCTTTATTTTTCTGCTTGGAAGGTGGCAACCCTAGCCCTAAGTGACTCCCGGACTTCTGCAGCCAGCCTCAAGTGGACACTCGAGGAACTTCAGGTTTTTGCATTGGCCTCCTTATTCAACAACCAAGGCTGCACCTTGTTGCTCATAGACAGGCCCCCTTATCCCTCTATAAAGAATTCATGATGAAAACAATATGAACACAGATCATGAAAGAGAAAGAAAATTCTCTCGTATTGAAGAAAGTTGTTTGTGGTTCTTTTCTTGTAAGACCTAGAATTAACAGATTTGATATGGGGAATCAGAAGAAAAATAAAATACACAACCCGGGAGTGATTGAAAAGTTTGTTGTTTTTCACTCCAGCATGAAACTTCAGCTGTTTCAGATCAGTCACATCAGCATCTTCTAATCAATAACACATATATTTCCTTGCTTCTTGTTTCTCAGAGAGAGAGAAAAAATAATGTTCTGACTGTATTGGAGGGGATAGACCTGACAGAATTCAGCTTCGAGCAATAACACATGAAATATCTAAGACTCCTGTCCAATCAGTGGTTAAGTTGCAGTAGTCTTAGGGGCTGAAAAAATAAGTAGGGCACCAGTTTATTCAGGGGCCTGGCTGACTTCTGTGACTGAGGTGGCCAAACTGATGCACTATATTTAAAATAGGTGGCATTTGTTTGCACACACAGACAAATGTATATTTACATTTTATATCCTTTAATCATAGATTAAGTAACACGAGAAAATGGCAACATATAATCTTAATCCTTAAAGGACTCAAAAAGAAGATTTTTGTTTAAAGTTACCATTTAAAGTAGCTACATAAAAATTAGCATGAAAACTCCTGCACACTTTTTAACCTCCAAAGGAACATTTATTAGCTATGTTTTGGAACTGAAACAAAGTAAGAGAGTGTGCAGGAGTTTTCAGTCTTCTTGTAAACACATGTCTAAATAGATTCTCTTGTGTGACTCAGATCAAAACTCAACAGCTCAATACCAAAACAAACAAAGAGGCAACCTTTTTTTTTGCACTCAAGAATGGCAGCCTTTATAGTATCCTGTTTTCTCCAGCATCCCAGGGGTCATGTTATCAGGTTGTCTTGCACCTCAGGCTCCTGTAGAGGGCACTTTGTTGAGTCTGGTGTACCATAGGGGGGTGCTGCTAAACTCTCCAACTCTATCATCTTTATTCAGCTTTGATGGTGGACTTTGACATAATTGGGACGTTTAAAAACACTGTAATATTGAAATATGTGTTCTCTTGATTTATCTCAGCCTGATTTTAACTTTGACTTAAATTTGGAATGTAATTTTTCACAGAATGGTTTTTTTTGTCCCCTATCAGTCTCACTAAAAGTTAATGAATGATTTCACTGCCTTTAAAGATATGGATTGATGAGTTCAATTCCTTAATATTTAAACAAATATGCACATTTTAAAAATGTACAGTAAACTCTGTAAATTGTGCAGAAAAAAAGGATTAATCAAAATGTGCAAAACGATAATCACACATGAGGGCTTTTTCTTTTAGACAGACGTAAGAAACTTTATCGTTTTACTTTTTGCAGCAGTTTTACACACGTCATGTGACCTGACAAAATTAACGGCTGATTCAAATAAACAAGTTGGAGGAGGGCTCATGAGACCAGCTGTGGTACATCAGCAGGGGAGAAAATGCTGAAGACTTCTGGGCCTGCTGTAACAACTGATAAACAAAGTTCAGCTGTGTTGAGCCTCTGCCTCCTAGTGGCTGCAATGGGAAACAACAGGTAAGACAGTGAATACAAAGCAACAAATTATGCATCCGGGTTTAAACATAATACTGAACAAATGAGGAGTTAAAAGCAAACCTGGTTCTAAAAATATGAGGCCGGGAGGCAGACTGAAATGTAAAATGTTCATTACCTTTGAGATTCATGATTTCAAGATAAAGTTTCAACTGACATGATTCTCATCAAGGACAGAAAACATTGATATGTGGTGAGCACACACAAACAGACAGCCCCCCCCCCCCCCCCCCCCCCCAACACACAGAGGGTTAAAGGCCATATTTTATTGACTGTTTCTCTTCTTGGCAGAGTTAGATATCTGACAAAATGTCTGCACATGTTCAGGACCTCGTGTATGACATTTTACAGAATTTCATTATTTTCTTACATTAAATTTTGATAAGTTACTTCTCCAAGAACGAGGTATCTCTTCAGAATCATGCAGGGTAGGAATGTGAGAGCTACTTTGTTCAATACTAACAAAGGTCACGCCTATTCTAAATATACAAAACTACTCTTTACAGATGTACTTTTTGGAGTTATAGAAGTTTGGCATGATCACAAATATGTTGGAGCCCTTTGTGAAGCTGCTCGAGTGCCCAATAAAACGTGTAGAGTGCAGTCAATATGAACTTTCCCATCATGTAGACAACAGCTTCTTTCCAAAAATATATCTCAACTTACATAACTGATATAATAATAATAAAATAACAAGAATACGCACAATGGGAAACTCTTACTTAATGGTGTACAAAATGTGGTTTAACACAGCTTGTATTGCTTCTTATGGCAAGTGAATTTAAACATTTCTTATTCTATGAATGTTCATTTAAGATAATATTCTAAGACCAAAATTAATTTTTGTGTGGCCAAAAACAAAAACAATTTCCATGTATTCATCATACATGATCATTAAGATGTGTAGCGTTGTAGATTCTTCTCTCTCGTTTGTGAGAACTTGTGCCATATAAGTACCATTGGACAAGCCTATATTAGGCCAGCCTAGCTATAACAATATACTGTAGCTATGGCAACCCACCTGTCATCAGTAAGATGACAGCATATGTTACGATTTCTGGTTCAGTTTTTTTAAACCAGACCCAATAGTAAGAGCAGCAGACATGGTAAAAGAGGAAATGGAGATTTATTATACAAATACTGATGAAGTGCCCTGAAGACTTGATTATACTGAGGTCTGGTAGGGATAGGCACGCAGTGAGAGGCGGGCAGAGAATGAATAAGACGCTGAGGGGAGGCTGGGATGTGTGGCACTGAGGTGGCAGATGGGGAACGCCGTGTGGCTATAGGTCGTTGGAGGGGAAGGCGGAGCAGTGTGGTTTATTACAGCTCAGGTGGACAGAGGCTGGGGGGTGTGGCCGAGGCACTGAGTTTGGAGGTGGAAGGCGCTGGAAGAAAAAAAAAACACAAAAGCGAAGCAGTCAAAGGAAAAATCACAAATCAATGGAGTTGAGCCAACTATACCAGGTGAAGAGTGGAAACAACCTGGCAGCATGGAAAGTCCAACCAAGGTTCTTAACAGCCATCGATGAAGCTGAAGTGATGTGTGTGTGTGTGTGTGTGTGTCTGTGTGTGTGTGTGTGTGTGGGGGGGGGGGGGGGGGGGGGATGTTGGGGTAGTTCTGAAAAATATATTTCAGAACTACAGTATAAGTAGACAGAACTGTTAAAGAAGCTATATGTGACTTTAAAAACATTACAAATTAGTGAAAAAACAACAGTGGAGCAGCTTACCTCCGTTTGGTATTGGAGTGGTCTCTGAAGCGATCAGGCTGATTCGGGGGGTGAATACTTGTTATCCATAGTAAGACACGTAGCTGGCATGGATTGACAGGTGGGCGCGATGTAACGATAAGAGGCTTAAAACTGGCATTGGAGTGGTCTCTGAAGCGATCAGGCTGATACGCCTCGCCGTTTTCCTCTGTTTTTCTTACCTTTCCACCTTAACCTCTCCCACACAAGTGTGCCTGTAACCACCTCAGAGACCACTCCAAACGGAGGTGAGCTGCTCCACTGTTATTGTTTCAGTTATTAAATTAATTCACGTCTAAATTGGCCTCAAAGAGAGCTTTATCAGTAGCAAGATAGCACCCCTGTTTTTCATTGGGGGGACAAAGAAAAGAACTGTGCACATGTAACTTCGCCCTCATTATTCTTCAACACGCATCATTTTTTGCTACATTAAATCTTACTGTCACCTCACTCTCTGTCACACAGGTGTCCCACACCATATTATTTCCTCTACGAGGGGATACTCGACATTGAAAAAAAGAAGTTTGAGAGCTCTTAATTTTGCCGCCTTCCACTCCTCCACTCACACCCACTGACCTGATTACTCATTTAGTGTGAAATGACATTCTGCAAGCGCCCAAGCTCTGACAGGTGGCTCTTTGTCATCATTATTCCAGAGTAACACACACAAACACACATACACACAGAGAGCTGCTCACTATGCTGTGCTGCTGCTTACAATAACTCTGCACGTACATGAAGGCACAAGCACTGGGACTAACAGAAGTCAGCGTAAATATATGAATGTTTTAATGAGGATGAGGTTGATGCCGTTGGAGTAGTTAGCTTAGGAGTAATTTGTGTTTTAGCAGAAATATATATAAGGAATCTAAACAGAAAGCACACAAAGGCTAACATCCACACACACTATGAGGCCACTGAAAATGAAACAAAATGAGGTATTGACTGTTTGTCACAGAGGAAAACAACATCATTCATCCACAGCAGGGTGACACAAAGCACAGAGGAATCAATCAGGAGCAGGAGGGGAGGGGACTACATAAAGGGAGAGTAAAGGCCAAACTAATGACTGTTGAGCAGCAGTGAGTTGATAAAAAGGAACATTAAGAGCTTTAGTTTCACCTGCTATGCTTTAAGGTGTAACTTAGCTTCTTTATATCGATTTATCTTGCTTCAAATGAACAGTTGGTTTTGATTATAGGGATAAACCAATTGGGAAGATCAGGGATTATACTGATACCAATGTTTATAAAAAACGATTGTTGATTATGAAACTTTTTTTCTTATGGTGACTTTATCTGCCCCCCCAAAAAAAACCTTTCTCTGCATCAGCTGTTTGGTAGGTATGCTAACTCGGCCATAGATTGTAAATATTACAGCCTGAGTGACGTCAGCCATCTGTTCCTGCAGGGGGCTCCAGAGGCTCGTTGGCAGCAGCCGCCATGTCGGGAATGCTGTCTCAGTCTTTCAGCTAACCTAACAACCGGCTGAGAGCTGGAGCTGAGGCGGGGTTTAAGCCTCTTGAAAAACCGTTACATCGCGCCCACCTGTCAATCATGTCAGCTACTCGTCTTACTATGGATAACACATATTCACCCCCCGTACAGTGTGTGCCCATGAGAACAATAACTAGTCAGACCTATTTTGTTTTTGTACCAGGCTGTAAACATGTTCATTTCTGCTGTAACAACGTATTTTTTTGGCCTGTTGTGTGTATGTGACTTCCGGTGTTCCTGCAGCCAGCCTCAAGTGGACACTCAATGAACTGCAGGATTTTGCACTTCCTCCTTGGCTTCATTATTCAAGATCGGAGGTTGCAGCTTGAGTTTGACATGGCAGATAAAGTTTGAGAACCACTTGACTACTAATTCATGCCACATTATTTGCCGATAGGCAAGTTCTTAATTTCTAAAGCTCATGTCATTTGTACACACAATATATCAGTAGAATAATAATATAAACATAAATATGAATAAAATAATATAATATAAGGAATGTAAATAGAGCAATAAGTACAAGAGAGTGTTGTAGAATTGCAGCTATGTACCAAGCGCATGCTGATTAAAAATAAGATGTGTATAAAGCACAAATTATTAAAGAATTTACAAAATAGCGATGTCAACTACAAATGTGCAGAGAGAAAATAAACAATATATTCAATGCATTAAGTTTTGAACTTTTGGAAAACAAGTATGAACAATATAAATGTAACGTTTTGAGAAGAGTCCAATGAATAGACTAAGCAGGTCTTAGATTTTACTTTGTTTGTAGTCATGTTGACTGAATTAGACAAAATGAAATACATATGCAACTTTCTAATACGGTCATGTTTACTGAGTGTGTCAAAATGACTGAGTCAGTTTGATTTCTATCAGAACATTTAGTCCGTTCTCCTCCTCACAGGATGAGCCTCCAATGCTTCACTCCAACTAGATCCTTTTGAAAGACAGATAGACCCGTGTGAGGAGATGCAAAGAAACTGATGGGCAGGAAAAAATCTATTAAAATGCATTTTCTTTCTTCCTTGATTAGTCTGCTGCTACCCAGCGGAGGCTGAACTTTAGGCTCCACCTGCAGCTATGAGGCAATGCTGTGTTTCTCAAAATCAATCTCTTTAATCAAGCAAGTTGTCATCCCTGCAACACCACCGACTCGGCTGCCTTGCACCCCTGAGAGTAAACATTCAAATAAATAAATAAACAAACAAACAAGCAAACACCTTGAGGACATCAATCTTCATTAGGCCAGGACGGGTAGTGCTGAGCTTATTGGGGTAGAAAGCCTGACCGAGGGTTCATTCTTTAATGCTCCACTGGCTTGTCATGTTGTGACTAGTATACCAAACACAGCCTGTTAGACTAGCATGCAAATGTTATTTTATTACACCTCACGGCGAGTCTGGAAGCTGTGAGGGCTGCTGTGCGGCTTCTGAAGGCTGAGGCATTATTTTCTTTTAAAACGATGCATGCAAACCTGTCACTCTGAAAGTGATGTGAAAAGAATTGAATAGTGCACAGCTGAATAATGTTTTCCACTCTCTTTTGGATGGATTCACAAAAGGAATTCAGGTTTGGAGTCCTGATATGTGTGGTTGTTTGTTCATTAAAATACATTGTCGAGATGTTTTAAATATATCCAGGTTAAAGCCTTCATCATGGGTGAAGACTAAGCTGATCACAAAGGAAGTGAAAAGAAAAAGAAAGGCAGAGCAGTATTAACCTGCTTTAGAATATGGCTTATGGCTTATGACTCTATCCACTGTCCTGTCTCTCAAATAAAGCCGCAAAATAAACCTTTAACAAAATATAGCTTATACCTTTGGATCTGCAAAACAGAATAAGTAGCATACTAAGGCCAGAACAGAATAACTTTAACGCAGTGCAAATAAGAATGATTCATTATTTAAAACAAAAAATGTTAATCATGTGCATTTTCTTTGTTTTACATTTCTGTGAACATCTTAATCCCAGGCATTTGAAACACTTGAAACATTTTTTATGCACAGTATGCAATCAGATATGAGACAGATCTTGTGGAATGTAAAAATTGGTTATAGAAAAGCAAAAAAAACAAAAACAAGCAGAGGTAAATAAATACTAAATAATCTGCAGAGCTGAAAATAAAACTTCTAGTCTTCAGCTTGAAAGTTAGCTTTTCATTTTGAAATAGTAGATTGAAAAACAACTACTGCACAACAGCAACCTTTTTCACATCTACAGTCCTTAGGCTCGGTGGTGGTCCACCACCCGATCTGCTGATCTGGAACCCAAAACTCAGAGTTTCCCACCTGAGAGTAAATCAACTCAGATCTCAGGGTTAGACTGAGAGTTTGTTAAACCTTCTTTCTGAAATGGGCCCCATTTCTTCATCGAAGGACAACAAACCGGATCCAACAAAATTTAATTTAAAAAACATCTATCGTTCAAATGTTCACTTGTTTCTTCTCTAACCATTATAATTTATGTGAGTTAAAGTAAATTAAAAAAAAACCTGACTATTCCTCATACCAACAAAATAATATATCCACTGTGTTTAACACAGTTGTGTAAAAAAAAAAAAAAGAAATCACAAAGAAATCAGTGTCAGTGCTACATAACTGTACATGAACAAATAGGCTGTCGGAAATTAAATCATTTAAGGTATAGGAAATAAAGATTAGGAGGTGAGATTTTTAAATAAGTATTCCTCTTTTCTACGATTACCCCACTCATCAGGATTAAGATTAGGCAGCTAAACAGATATTTTCTTCTTCTTCTCTCATTATTTTTTGGGAGGATCACAAACAGTTTAAAGGTGCATACCGCCACCTACTGTACAAGAGTTTAGCATCATGTCATTCACCTTCCATACACTTTAAATGCTGCCTGCCAACCTTGTGTAATATAAGAATGACAAAAGAGCCCTCCTGATTATATCGACATCATTCACCTTCCACTTTCACTGCACTCCCAATACTACTTACAATTTCTTAAACTACCCTAACACCCTACTCCTACTTATCCATTATACCCTGTGAAAACCCCTGTGTTATACCCTGTGTCCCTTAAGAACTCTCATAGTACTTTTTTCTGTGCCCGCTCACCCTTGTTCAATAAACCCTTCAACATCACTTCCTTCATCCATAATCCCAACCAAACAATTAATTCCTAGAACTAGAAAACATTCAAACACATTGGAGAGAACGAATCCCTCTCTGCCGTGGCAATCACACCAAGTGATCTCAGCCGTGTGACGCAGAGTTTATTGGAACCTTTGTGGTCTTTCCTGCTTCAGATCCACTACTCATCAAAGTGCGTTATTGATAACACCTGAGGGCTGAGAGACAAACTGACTACAAACTCCTGTTTCTTTGAAGAGCACAACAGTAGATCACGCACACTTTGACTTTTCAAAAGCTTTAATTTGTTTGTCAGGAGCAACAGGTGTGTTTAATTAAGAGAGCATCTGCTTCAGAAAGAGTATACCTGACAGGGCCACAGTAAGGCTGGAAGGTTTCCAGGACAGACTGTAAGAGCAGCTGAAGCAGTTGTGGTTTGTGATTTCCTGATTAAAAGGTAACTCACTTTATTATCTACTAAAGTGCCTGATGTTATTTTGCCTTTTTTGGTGTAAATTATTTGTGTTGCATGGGCTTAACTTGTCTGATTTTAATATCTAATAGTGAGTGTTATTGGGAGTTGGACTACTCTCTCTTCTTGAATGAGTTTGAGATTTGAGTTCTGATTGGATCCTCCGTTGTGCTGGAAAAGTGCACGTTACACATAAATGATAAACTACTTTTTTTTTTTTTTTAAGTAACCAGCCTTCCATGATTCTGTCAAGACATTTCAAATGTGTTCACTGAGGTAAATTCACTGAGGTAAATCAGCTAACACAAAAACAAATCCCTGTTTTTTGGGGTTTTTTTTGCATTAATGTTCAAAATGACTTCTAAATGTTTAAAGCTGCTATAAAAATGTATTTGAACTGGCTCTGATCTACTGAGTGATGTGTAATTAATTTCATTAGCTGTGAAGAAATTTGCTGTGCGCAACATCAAAGATAACAAAAGACGAAAAACCTTTTTTAAGAAGCTTTTTAAAATACACTGTTTTCCAAACTTACTACAACAAACTTAAATTTATAAAATTGCTGCAGACTTGCATGGGGTTTTGTACATGCCATCTTTCATGCGTCTTCAGTCAAGGAATGGTTTACCTCGGGCACCGACTACTGGTTACTCGCACAGTCTATGTACAGATGCTGTTGTCCTCAAAGCGGGCTTGTATAAATGTTTATAAGCCCTTATAGTTTTAAGTGCTGTTGAAAGGTGTGACAGGGCTCCCTGTCAATTCCGAAAGAAATCATAACCATGCATTAATTATAATTTCCAACAAAAGAAAATCCTTTTTGTCGAGACATTTACTTCAGTGTTTACAGCTCTAGTGTACAGTAACCAGGAGTGAATATTTTAAACTATTTGCCTAGAGATAACTGAAAAAGCATCAGTGAAGTTAACATTCATGGTCCTTATGTGTTTTTCTGTTGTTTTTTTTTTACAGTTAAAAAAACTCATGACATGGTGTGCTGACTAAGCATGGTTTTTAAACCATCTGCAAACTCTTTCATGGTTTTAAAATGTACTAAATCTGTGCTTGGAGTAAATACTTGTGCTCTATCAGTGATGATGAACTGATCAGAACTTGTAACTTTAAGTTGTTGACCATATTTGGAAAGATGATCAAATCTCTTCTAAAAAGAATCAGCACACTGTTTAAGGTTATTATTATAGTGTCCATGTAGTGATTTTGTAGTACTTCTTCAAAGACCACTTTGAAGGTATCTGTCTCACAATCAAAGTATTTGTACTCGGTTTTGTCTCTATCCGACTGGGTGGACTCATTATTTTAAATCAACCACCACTGATATTTTTTTCGACCGTCATTACTGTGATTAGAAAAAAATGCCCCTTTCCAAAAGAAGAAATAACTTCAGTTTATTTGTTGTGTAGTTGGATTTTTATCCCCCAGTTACGGCCACGACTACCCAGTGTTGTGGTCTAAATGAGTGACACACCCGCTGCACACAAGATGATGTTTTTTTCTGTGATACTTATGGTCTTGTTCTTGCGTCGGTCTCGGAACTCTCTAGTGGGTATGTCTGGGTTAGTGTGGTCTTGAATATAACACTACTATGTACATTTGTTTTTGTTCAGTTAATGTATCGCAGAAATTTAATATGCAAGTGGGGTTTCCCTCTTTTTGCTGTTCTATGGGGGAGTATATTTGTAATTTCCTCGGCCACCTTAACAATGCTTTGGAGACAGACAATAAAGGACTTACACTGATGAGGTGGACAAAAACATAACTCCATATAAATGACAATCTTGGTATGAATCTGTTTTGTGTAAATTGGCCATATAATGAAATATATAGCAGTGTGCTTACAGCAAGAGTAAGGTCTTGGAAGTGGCCAAAAAAGAAGTTAATGCAGGTTTAAGGGAAGAAAAAAAACTAACAAGCTTAACTGCAGAGTTTGAATGCACACATTTCCATAGTTCCTGTTCTACACTTTTACAGTGTAAAAAATCAAATTCTGTTGTTTGTTTTCTCATAGGCAAACTTGTTGTGTATCCTGAATCATGGCAGGGTGCAAATGGGAACCAACAAGAGGGATATGGCTATGGAAATCCACGCCCCCTTCAGTATGTCCAGGCTCTGCGGCAGACCAACAGAAAACCCTTGAGAAAGCCTGAGGAAAATTCTTTGGCGCTTGACCAAAATGGTAGAATCTTGTTTGTTCTGGCAGGATAGTCATAGAAAATATATGACGGCTCTACGTCATGCTCGAGCTGCCTACTACTCCTCTCTAATTGAGGAAAACAAAAGCAATCCTAGATACCTTTTCAGCACTGTAGCCAGGCTGACAGAGTCATAGCTCCATTGAGCCTTGTATTCCTCTAGCCCTCAGCAGTAATGATTTCCTGAGCTTTTTCAACAACAAAATTCTAGACATCAGAGACAAAATTAGTAACCGCCTGGTGCTGATACGTCTGATATGGCAGAGACAGTTCCAGGACCTGATATTAATCTAGACTGTTTTTCTCCAATCGACCTTTCAGAGCTAAATTCAATTATTTCTGCGTCGAAACCATCAACCTGTCATTTAGACCCAATCCCAACCAAGCTTTTTAAGGAAGTCTTTCCCTTAGTTAGCAACTCTATATTAGATATGATCAATATGTCTTCACTGGCAGGCTATGTACCACAGTCATTTAAAGTAGCGGTAACCAAACATCTACTTAAAAAACCTACTCTAGCTAACTATAGGCCTATATCCAACCTTCCTTTTATCTCAAAGATCCTGGAGAAAGTGGTAGCTAGTCAGCTGTGTGACTTTCTCCATGACAACAGTTTATTTGAGGAGTTTCAGTCAGGATTTAGAGTCCACCATAGCACTGAGACTGCACTAGTTAAAGTTACAAACGATCTACTTCTAGCTTCAGACAGGGGAATTCTCTCTGTGCTCGTCTTGTTAGATCTTAGTGCTGCTTTTGACACCATTGACCATCAAATCCTATTACACAGACTAGAACAATTGCTTGGAATTACAGGGACTGCTTTAAGTTGGTTTGAATCCTACTTATCAGACCGATCTCAGTTTGTACATGTTAATGATAAGTCCTCTATGCACACCAAAGTTAGCCATGGAGTGCCACAAGGTTCAGTGCTTGGACCAGTTCTCTTTACATTATATAACACACTCCATACAGTTTCATTGTTATGCAGATGATACTCAGCTTTATGTATCAATGAAGCCCGATGGCACCAGTCAGTTATGTAAGCAAGAAATGTGCCTTAAGGACGTTAGGACCTGGATGACCAGAAATGTTTTTGCTAGTTAACTCAGACAAGACAGAAGTTATTGTGCTAGGCCCTAAAAACCTCAGACTTTTTCTAGTGATGTGACTGTCCTTAATGGCATCTAGCACCACTGTTAGGAATCTAGGAGTTCTTTTTGATCAAGATATGTCCTTTAGCTCTCACATCAGTCAAGTTTCAAGAACAGCCTATTTTCACCTTCGTAATATATCTAAGATCAGGAATATCCTGTCGCAAAATGATGCAGAAAAACTAGTTCAAGCATTTGTTACCTCCAGGTTGGATTATTGTAATTATCTTTTGTCAGGGTGCTCTGGTAAGTCTCTAAAGACTCTTCAACTAGTCCAGAACGCTGCAGCTCGTGTACTGACTAGAACTAGGAAAAGGGACCACATTACTCCTGTGTTGGCTTCTCTGCACTGGCTCCCTATACAATCTAGAATAGAATTCAAGATCCTTCTTCTCACTTAGAAAGTCCTTCTGCTTTGGATGGTTCTTCAGATAAAAGTCCCACCAAAAACTACAATAAAGGACCGGAAACTCCAGAAGTTGTCAAGCCAACCTTTCATTTGAGCTTATCTGGTCCTAAACCCCCTCCTACTCCATCTCCAGCACCATCCAGGAGCTATGTTTATTTTCCCGGAAACTTACTGATACCAGCAGGTAATGCTTTTGCTCATGACACTACTAGGAAGCCTGCAAATCAACAGTCAGAATGGGTTCTCTTAAATTCTGCTGGTTCTGTCCAGCAGCGAACAGAACACCAACCTGATGAGCCATTTTATACAAAACCAGCTGATGGCAAACTGGTTACCCTTCCGCCTGGGCATGCTAGTCAAGATACTTCATGAAGTGAACAAATCAGCCAGCCAGCTCTGCAAACTTAAGAGCAACCCCTACTACAATCTGAGAATGTTTACAATGGATATTACAGTTACTGAATGAGTCCTGTAAATGACTACTTTGGAAATAGTGACTATCACCTGACACAACAAATGTCCCTCTGTCTCCTTTGCAATATGAAAGTGATCAAAGTGGACATTATAATGCTGGTCAGATCAAACCAAATGGCAACAACTATGGCCAACTTCAAACCGTGCAATCAGTCAGTCCTCATCTTAACTTCCCTCCTGAACAGTACGGTTACAGCCAGTTTGTGCAATCGATTAGTCATGAACAGGACGTACAGACTGAACCACACCTGAGTCCGATTAGCCCTTCATCTCCAACCACTGATCATCCCGTTTTGAAATTTCTTCATATGGTTATTATAACCAAGAGTCTACTACCAGTGATTATTATGGAAGAGACAATGTGGAGCAAATGGGGCAAATGGATTTCTCTTATCAGTACAGCAGAGATCAAAGTGGATCGATTTCCAGGGCCTGTTGAATTATCAAACCGAAGTAAAAATCCCAGATCAGTATGATGGCACAGAGCAACTGAATGGGAAAACCCAAATACACAAAACTCCTTATTCATGTGGATGATGATGCAGAACAAGATGATGGACAGTACCACTCTTTTGCTGCTCCAACAGTTAACAATTATTCTCCTGATGGCTATCCAACATCCTTCATGGCTATTTACAGCAAGACTTCTGGCATGGACAGCGGACCAATATGCATATCAGCCTCAAGAACAAATGGAAACTGAGCAAATACAGACTCCTGAATCTTTTCCTGAACAGGCTAACTATGTGGGACCAAATGCGGGCGCAAATGTGGGCTCTGTTCAAACAAACTTTGTCCACCAACAATGGTCAGAACCAACCTTCCACACCATGCAAGATGTTTTTTTTTATCCCAATAATGGACCATATTCTATTGACCATTATCAACTTCAGCATCCATTCCAACAGAGCACAGAGTGCAAATATCCTTATACTGAAGGTTCAATACAGCAGTTTAATGCATATGGCCTCAATCATTACACCAACCCTTTACCATCTGCTGTCCCTGATCAGTACTGAGTTCAGCTCTTTGAAATCGAATCATCCATTACATGACTACACAATGCAATCCATTCCTGGCTCTATCGGGAATACTCAAAATCCTAAAGCTGCTTCCTTCCCAGTTTGAGCAAGTCTGTTTTAGCAGCCGACCATAACATTTTCTGCCCAATATGTTCACCAGTGATACCATTAAGAGGGATAGCGCTTAGTCAATGCAAGGCCACAAGCATGAACCCATACAAGAATTCAGCAAAATCATTCATTTGGGTTGAAGAAGTTGAGATGTCTGCATGCACAGCAGACCAACAACAGGCAAAGGGAACACAGGTGGGTTTATTCTGACCTATTTAATATGGGGACTCTCAACACATCCACATCTGTTTACTCAAAATATTATAATGGTGCCTTTCTAATGTTGTTTTCTTCTCTACAGAGAGCTGACTCAATAAATGGAAATGCTTTAGCCCTATCCTGGATGACTCTTTAATGAATGGCTTCTGGACTTCTGTCAGGAAATTTAAATAAATGGTTGAATGTTTTGGAAAAGACATATTCTCTCTCTTGCTTTATTTCTGCATGGTTACTGTGTTTTACCTTCTCTGATTTATCATGGGTTTAAGACAGGAAACATGACAAATTGCTACACATCATGGTCTATCCAAAGATCAACTCACTGACAAGCCCATTTTACTTAATGGTCAATTATTTTTTCCAAATCCAAACAAGCTGTTTTTTAAGGTGTTTGGTTTAGAGAAATTAAAGCCCAAGCTCAGGGACAACTTAGTTCTCATTTAACTCCCAGCAAGAGTAGGAAAAGAATTTGGCAAGTGATTTTTCTCTATTACACTGTATCCAAGTCTATAATCAAGTGTCTGTAAAAATCCTTTCTCAATCCTCTCGTCCTTATATGATACGACACCTCAAAAGGAAAAAGTTTCTGTGTTGACTTACTGAATAGAATGGGCTTATGGTCATGCTACAGTGTACAGTCTAATCTGGCATCCTCATGAATAAAGTGCTTGTTCAAAAGAATCCTTGATCAAAGACGCTCCTGATGTGACAGTCTCATGAGTGAGGTGTATCACTTCAAATGGTTTAACACAAATTGCCAGTTGTATTTGTGCTGTGTTGACGGCACCTGCAAGGTCACTTTGGTGTACAACTGTACATATTCCCACAAAAGTCAATTTGTTTTGTTTGTTTTTTACATGAAACAAGAACTCAATCTGGTGCAACATTATTCTAAAACTGCTCAGTCCCTCCTCAAAACATCTTTGTTGATCAGGGTTCCTTCAAGAACAGCTCCTGAATTTTCTTTTTTCTTTTTGCTTGTCATGACACTTTAAAACCAAACCTCTACGTAAATGTTTTAATTGGTACAGAAATGAATAACTGTACACATAATTTTGCAGTTGTGGCAACATATAACCTCTCCACAACATTCTTTGTTTGCCAAATTGAACACAGAATTTGGAATCGACCATTTATACTGTACAGTTATAGTTCAGTAGACTTCTGCTGCCATTTCTAAGATTTGACAAACTAACTGCAACTTCACATGAACTTTTCTGTAATTCCTCTTTCTGTTCTTAATGATAATTATGTTTCTTTTTTTAGTCAAATGATTGGGTTAACTGTGAAAGTTACTATCTCTTATAAATTCCCATCCATATGTTTTACTGTTTATCTGCATCAAAAGTATAAAAGGTATTTTTGGATTCTAAGCACATGCAAACATGCACTGACCTGAAGCACTGCAGTGAGTCTCCCTAGAAAGATGTGGAAATGTGGTCTTCTCTCATTGTATGGTAGTGCCAAGAATGGGATTAAGCATGCCTTTGATCACAACTGGTACCCGCCATAGAAAAGCCCAAGAAAGACATAATTCCAGGGTGTTAAATGTTGCAGCTACAGAACATTGTCTGCCTGTTTAAAATGTGTTGTCATTGAGTTTTGTGAATGCTGGATCAGATCACGAGTTTGTTTCTCATACCTTCCCTACTTGTAAGTTTAGCTTGTGGCTGTGTCAAGATACGATCACATTGGGGTTTTTAGCAGCATTGAAGGTCAAAGTAGAATCTATGATAACCAACTGTTGCAACTGTAACAATTATAATTACCACTTGGAAGAGCGAGCACAGAGGTAGTTAACCTCTGATCATGTGTTTAATTCAAAACAATGCTGGCCAACCATTTCCTGGAACATTTCCGCTTGATGTCAACTCACCCACTGACCGGACTGACAGGTTGGGAAATGAGAGAAAGAAATGAAAATTCAGAATCCAAACTGATTGATTTGAATCTGTTAATGATATTTGTATGTCTGATTGTGTATGGTTGATTTTATTACAGCTGTGGGAAAAACCTGTTTACACCAACTCATTGAAATGGTGACCAGAAAACGGTGACTTTGGCCTGTCCTTAAGACTGCTGTGAAAATATATTCAGTTTACCTTGTCAGTTAGACATTGTCGTTAATGGCTGTGTAAACAAATGTCTCAGACCATTGAACAGCTTGAAGCGTATTATGAGCTAACATTACATCTGAGCCAAACCTGAAAGGACACACCAAAGATTGTACATAGGCATTAGAGAGATGCTATGGATAAAGAAAAACAACACAAATATAGAACATTTATGATGTGCCTTCATGTCCGAAATTGACAACAGAGGCTGCTGGGTTTTTCTATAGTGTTTTAAAAAGTTGAGCTTTTATTAATTATAAATCACTTTCAACATTTTAGCCCCAAGATCAAGGGCTTACACAGCTGCAGAGATAAAATACTTGTTCAATCATTTAGCTAGTCTGAAAACTAAAGACGCAGTTCAGAAAAAGAAGTCTTCACCTTTCAGCTGAAATTGTGTTTCAGCTTTATCAAGGTTTTTTTTTATTTTGTTCTTTTCAATTTCAATCTCGGTTTGTTGATTTTGGGTTGAAGTAAGATTTTGATCTTTAAATGTAATTAAGGGGAAAGGACATTTGCTTTGCTTCAAAAAGATCATTTTAACACAAATGTTTGACTTTTCTGTTGTCTCATTTTTTTATTATAATACCAAATAATGATACCCATGTTATACATTTGTTGCAATAATTCATATCATCTCTTTTATTGCCCTCAAATATCACAGAACTCTAGTAATGAACACTTAAATGAGAAACTCATTTTTTTTAATAAAAGGAGATCGTACAGTGTTATTGCAGTAATGCTCTGCTGTGGGGAAGCTCCTACAATGGATAATGTGATGAATTTGAGGGAGAGATTATCATTTTATTTTACAGTTCATTCTTAAAGGTGCACTATGGAGATTTAGTAGAGAAATTTAGGAGTTGGAGAAGTGAAAAAATTCTATGCTATATTTTCTGAACTGCAAACACAAACTTCACTCAAAGAAAAAATGGGTCCCTGAACACTGTTTAGAACTTCAAAGATACCAGGAGAGTTATTGCTGGCCCCCCACCATAACGTGTAGCATTTATCTTCAGTGTTCCAGGGACCAGATATTCCTCTGAGGACAGTTTGTGTATAGAGTTATGAACATAGAATCTGTACACTTCTCCAACTTTTACATTTCTCTACCAAAACTCCATAGTGCACCTTTAATGTTTTTAATAATAATAATAACTGACTAAGGTTCCTCTTAAGATATTATTGATAAATAATTGTGTTTTACTCTGAGCACCTTCTTCCAAACTATGCATAGTATAGTAAAGTCAAGGCAAAGGTCTTTTGAAATCAATACCTAGGCAATTACACCTCTCTGCTGTTAACTCTGGATTTGTGTTTGTCCTCGGGCAGCTCAGAGCAAACGGATGCTTTGGTTGACCCTGTGATGTTAAACAGTCATGTCATGCTTACATGCTCCTGTAATGAGTCTTGTTTGACTGTTCACTGAACCTGCCTTCTCTCATGGCCTCAGGCTCTTCCTGCTTGGTTAAGGTCATTTATAAAACCAGCCTCCTTCATCCGTCTCAGAATGCAGAATGGCTCCATCACCTTGACAGACTGACTAGTGAGGACATATCATCTATATTTACAGAATCTGCACAAACAGTTTGACTGTTTTAGGTAAGCCAGTCCATTCTGCTTTCCTGAATGGAGTCACCAGTATTCAGTGACGGTGTTCACCTCGCTGCATACAGACCCAGTCTTCCTCTGTCAGTGACAAATAAAAAGGAAACTGCTGGAGGGTTTGAGGAGTCTGGCTGCTATCAGTGTTACGGTGATGGAAGCAGTATTGCTTCCCATGGATCTGCTCAACCTGGATATGAGACTTTGGACGCCCCACCACACTATGACTTCTATGCCAACACAGGGGTTTGGGGCCGGCGGAGGCGCTTCAGACCATCTCTGTACGAGCTGCATGCAAACTTTGAGGTGAAGAATCTCCTGTTCTATCAGCTCATTTCATTATCTTTTTCATACAACCAGATACATGCAGATCTCACTGTGCTTTTACTTAAAAAGTGAATGCAAGATATTCAGTAGTTAATCCGGCTAAATGACTCCTCCAGCTTTTATTGTCTATCCCTCTTTGAGTTGGAGTTGATCTAAGTCATTTGGGTTCTGTCTTAAAACCTGCTGGTTCTAGAAGTTTGCATACGTTTTGTTGAATCATTTCTATTTATTTAAGGTGTACATATGAATTGGGTAGCACAACTGCAGTCCTCGTCCTGCTGCCACAGTACTGTTTATGTGTGTCTATTTTTGTAATTTTCATTTTACACATCCATTTCTACATAACAATTACATGAACTTTAATTACTGTCCAACAATAGCTGAAGGCACCATTCACAAATCGCCATGAGGCTCAAATGTAATGACTCATATTTCTGCTGAAATGTGCGCTCACTTTAATGTCGACCAAATCTCTCAAAATAATTGAACTCAACTGACATGAATTTTAACTCATATTGGTCCAAAAAGGGAATACAAAATGAAAACTGCTCTGTCTCTGGTTGAGTTACTCTTTCATTGTTGCATTTCCTGAAACTTCCTTTTTTCTCACCACAAGAAGTTTTTAGGGTTAAAACAAAGCGTTATAGACTTTGCTGTTTACAAAGATTGATGCTTTGGGGATGTCTTTTCTTTTCCTCTTTTCTTCTTTTCCTAGAATGACTCCAAACCTCCCATATATGAGGAGACAACAGCTGGACGGATGGAAGGAGGAGACAGCTCTGGGGAAGATGAAGAAGAGCAGAAGGGGCCACCATCTGAGCCCACTCGCTTTGGCTGGGTGCAGGGGGTCATGGTAAATTACGCTGGACAAGTCTGGGTGTTACAAAGAGCAATGGACTGAATTTACTGTCCAATACAAATGCAGGGCCTGATCAATGACAGGATTGCGTGGCTTTGCGTCCGCTTAAAATGTGAAAATGAATTACAAAGACACAGTTCACAATTCACAAACCATGAAGGGGGTTAAATGAACCACTAACTCCGCTGCAGAGGAAACAGCGTCTCTGTGCGTCCGTGCTGGTTGCGAGGCATAGTGCACATTTAGGGAAAATTGGCCCCAATCTATGCAAAAAAAGCCTCAATGAAAGAAGTTATTTTCACAAACACTGGTGCTTAGAGCTATATGCATTTAGAGTGGGGCAAAAACTCAGTTGAGACCAAATGGTAACTGCCCCAGTTTTTATAAGAAATGTCAAACTGACCACTGACTTTAAAATGAATGATCTGCATATACAGTCAGTAAATATTACTTTGACAACACTATAACTAATAAAGACAGGGGTTAAATCAATGTACCTGTCAGCGGCTCAACACTTCATCTGAATTTGTTTTTACTCACTAGAGTTTTACTCAGAAGCTATGTTTTAAACGCTGAAACCCATTTTACATTTTTGAAGTCTGGCACCAAAATAAACCGCCAAAAATGTTCCCCTACCCTCCTAGTTCATCATCTTTAGTGGAAATAACAGCTCTGTCAGGATTTGTGTGCAGCTCTGCAACAGATTGAAGGTGCAGGCAGCTTCTCTCCACATTCCAATGAAAAAAATAGCGCTCATTAGCACTTTATGCTCTGTGAATCAGGCATTGACACAGAGCAGATAGTGGGATCACATGACGCCCATTTTTGGAGCAATTAGTTGCTGCAATCAATTCTTATCCTACTTTATAGGGTCTACAAATGTATCAAACATTAATAAATATATATGTCACCGTAATTGTATAATAATGTGAGAAATGGAGCTAAATATATATATATATCTCTGAGAACAGGGGCGTGTCCAGATAGGTGGCCAGGATTGGCATGGGCCACCCTAAAAATCTGATTGGCCACCCCAAGTGCCACCCCAAGTAACCTAAACTGTGATTGGCTATTTACCCTGTCAGAGGCAGAGTTCATGTTAAAGCAACTATAAGGTCTTTTTTGCAGAAGGCTTCTAGTATTTTCTTTACATATCAATGGAGCATATTTTATTTAAAATTGTAAATAAAAGCTTTGAACATATTTCTCATAAAACAGGTGCATGGGAAAGTAATGCAAAAAGTCTTACGTGAAATGAACTAACTGCCAATGTCTCGGGCATAAAAAGTTGCCTATTCATGTATTTTTTGCAAGTACGACTGTGCAGGAGTTTGCATGCAATTTGTTTGACTTTTTTCAGATCCGCTGCATGTTAAATATCTGGGGGGTGATCTTGTTCCTGAGGCTGCCTTGGATCACTGCTCAGGCTGGTATAGGTATGGCCAACAAAACCTTCATTTAATTAATCCACTTTTCAATGCTCTATCAATGCACTATTCATTATGCAGCCTCTGTATAGCTTTCAGTCATTATTTCTTTTCTTTTTCCTTTTGTCTACATTTCAGGTCTGACCTGGGTGATTATCCTACTGTCCTCTTGTATTACTGGGATCACTGGTCTCTCCACCTCAGCAATCGCTACCAACGGGAAAGTCAAAGGAGGTCTGTACACCCAGCAACACGTTTAAGTTTTTAAATTCCATAAACAAACGATATAACATTAATCAAAATATAAAGAATGTTTCTGTAATATTGTATTGAGTTTGATCGATTTCCAAGACGTATTTCTTAGCGCCACCCCTCTCGTCTTTAGGTGGCACTTACTTCCTGATCAGTCGCAGCCTTGGTCCAGAATTAGGTGGATCCATCGGTCTGATCTTTGCTTTTGCCAACGCTGTGGCTGTTGCCATGCACACTGTGGGCTTTGCTGAGACTGTTGTAGACCTCATGCGAGTATGTGGAGCAGCAGTGTGCAATGTGTACAATTGTACAGTAATGAGTTGTTTATTCTGTTTGTACTCACTTAAACTTTTTACAACTTTTGTTCCCTCAGGAACACGAAGCTGTCATTGTGGACAGAACCAATGACATCCGCATCATCGGCATCATCACTGTCACGTGTCTACTGGGCATCTCTATGGCTGGCATGTCCTGGGAGTCAAAGGTAAGCATTGCAGAACAAATGAGACTACGGTAAACTGTGAGTGCCACTGATAACACAATCAATGGTTGTGACTACATTATTTTGATCTTCATCAAGCACTTCACAAATAACATATTGCTTTATCTTGCTCATTATCTTTGTTGCAGAGATGGATGAGAAGATTTATTATTAATAATTAAGATAATTGATCAGTATTTTATGTTTAGATGTCAGTTTAAAGGTTTTGAAGTACAGTAAAGACATAGTCAAGCTAATTGTTTACACCCTCAAATGCTTAGTCAAGCTTATCATTCACTGATAAACCTCAACATTAACAGCTTGAATTCTATCCCATGGGGTTGGGGTTAAGAGTTGGGCTGGGGTGGGCTGGGCTGCGGTGATAGCTTTTTATTTGCATTAATAGTGTTTGTGAATCTAGGCTAACTATTCTGTTAAACTGCATTGACATACCATTAAATTATTCTTATCACAACTATTTAAAACAGAAAAAGTCACCTTACATAGTCTATTATGTTTGTTTTAAGGATTCCAGGTAGCCAACATGTTCATCCATATCTTCCACATTAAGATATTTGTTGGCATTTTTTGTTTTGGCTTTTGAAAATTTCAAAAAATCTGAGAATCGAAAAAGACCAAGTACTTTGAGTTTTCTGTTGTATTTTTCATCACAAGAAGTACACTGATTTACACAAGTCTTAAATGTTAGCTGAGAGACAGTAGCTCAATGTGTAGTGTAAATCTGTATGCATGTTTACTGTATATCCTTCCATCCACAGACTCAGGTTCTGTTCTTCCTGGTCATCCTGGTGTCTTTTGCCAGTTACATAGTGGGAACAATCATCCCTGCCTCACCAGAGAAACAAGCCAAGGGTTTCTTCAGCTACAGAGGTGATTATAAAGTCCCTGTCCTTCATAGGAAATGCAACTTTATATCATTCATTAAAAAGGGAGGCTATTACATTATTTTAAAGAATACAAAGTTCACCAGCATTCTTGTACAAAACTGCTTGTTGTAATTTTTTAGTAAAACGACTTTTTCACCCCCAACAGCTGATATCTTTGCTACCAATTTTGTGCCAAAGTGGCAAGGACCAGATGGAAGCTTCTTTGGTATGTTCTCGATTTTCTTCCCCTCTGCCACAGGCATCCTGGCAGGAGCTAATATCTCTGGAGATCTGAAGGTATGGTAGTTTTTACTCTCTGCCTTGATGCTATCTCAAGTTTTTTTTTTACATGAAATTGATTGGGCATGCATTATTCTTGGTGGGTTTAAAAACCCTTCCTTGTTGCCAGATAGAAACACACATTCTGTTCATGAAGTGTTTAACTTAACTGTTCTTCAAAGGGCTAAATATAAGCATCTTGTTCTCTTCTTTCCAGGATCCCGCAGTGGCCATCCCTAAAGGAACATTAATGGCAATATTCTGGACCACCATCTCCTACCTTATAATCAGTTCAACCATTGGTATTGTGAAAAACGATTTCCGCAGTCAGACTGTCTTTCACTCAAAGAGATAGAAACAATATGTCTGATATATTTTGACTGAATGAGACCTTCATGATCATGTTGCATCTCGGTAGGGGCAACAGCCTTGAACGGAGGTATATAGTTTTTGGTTTGCACATCTGTCCCTATGGTCAGAGCCATATGGTGAATATTTCTTGAATATCAAGAACTCAATGGACTTCAGCTTGTATAGCGCTTTTCTAGTCTTCTCAACGTGATTTTACATCACATGTCACACCTACACATTCACACACTGATGGCAGAGGCTGCTGTGAAAAGTGACCATTAGTATTAAGTAATCCAATCCATACACATTCACGACGAAGCATCGGGTGCAACTTGGGGTTTGAGGCTCCTGCAATATGCATAAAACAGCCAGATTGAGTCAAGAATGAACAGATTCAGTTTTGATGATTAATGTCTATCTCATGGCTGTTCTATTCTCTTGAACACAATATCTCAGGAAAACATCGAGGATATTTCCTTACATCGAGCAAAGCGGTCCACTTAGAACCCAGAGTGAACTTATTAAAATACGCTGGTCAAAGTCACTGTAACCAAAAACTATTTTTTTTCCCCCTGAAAACAAGTATTTAAATACTTACTAACAGCACTGACACAAGTCTAACTGAATAAAATGACAATAACAGTGACAAAATAATGGGATTTGTACAGATTGTGACTTGGTTGCTTTATGCAGCATAAGTAAAAATGAATGAAATGGAAAATACTTCAATAGAATCGTTTAGTGAATATGCTGCTCTAAGAGCTAGGATTGCCTCCAACTGTTCGTTATCCTGAATGGTTGGATGTACAGATGGATGGATGTATGGATGGATATGCAGCTATAATTGCAACATGCTAACACGTAGTCAGTACAGTACAACATATCTGCTTGAAGGTTTTAGTGAATGTATTTTATTAACACCATTTATAAGAGCAATAATATCAACACACAACATAAATTAAAATAATCATGTCGAGGCTCACAAACTGTTTTTCATTTTCAATATTTCAGGTTGAGGTTTATACATATTTAAATGTATTTTTTCTTACTTGTGGCTACTTGTGTTTCAGCATCTTGTGTGGTTCGAGAGGCGTCTGGTCTGTTGAATGACACACTGTCACTGACCTCCAGCAATGACTGTGTTAGTGTAGCTTGTAATTATGGATGGGATTTCACCCAGTGTATCAACAATAAAACATGCACCTACGGCATCAGTAACTACTATCAGGTCAGCACAAGCTCACACAACAGTTGGTGATAGATGGTGTCACTCCACATTTATTTTTCTTAAAGTGAAGTCTTGCTTTATATGAAATCGTACATATGCCTCTTTTTTTCCACTTTGGGTGATTAGAAGTAGAGAAGAAGGAGACAGCATAAAGTCAGTTTGAATGTCAGTCCACCTCTGTTTTATTAAAAACTCAGTGACAGTAGGTTAGCGTGTAGACAAACAGTTTCTGTCGTGAGAAAGACGTGATTTAAATAAGTAAACACTATAATTGTGTCTCTAGTCGATGAGCATGGTGTCAGCCTTCGCCCCTCTCATCACTGCTGGTATATTTGGAGCAACACTTTCCTCTGCTTTAGCCTGTCTGGTGTCTGCCCCCAAAGTGTTCCAGGTACGAACACACACACACACACACACATCAGATATCATGCATTGTCTCAAACCTGCTCAGCGTATTTTATATTTGTAACATTTTTCATCTTTAAACACAAGTGTGTACGCCTTTGTGTCAGATGTGAGGATGAAATATTTATTTTGTTTTGTCACTCATTTTTTTCTGGTAGTGTCTGTGCAAGGACAAACTCTACCCTCTCATTGGCTTCTTTGGCAAAGGTTATGGAAAGAATGATGAGCCGCTCAGAAGCTACCTGCTGACATACATAATTGCTGCCTGCTTCATTATCATTGGTGAGGCTTCATAGAAATCCTTTGACCTCTGTAGATGACCAACAGGAATGGCAGCAGTTATAGTCTGAATAAAAAGGGGAATAATACATATGGGCTGGAAGCAAGTTTGGTAAACTGGAAAATTAAGCAGACATAAACTGATAAACTGATTGGAGTTTAAAAAATGACAAAATACATTGTAAGCTGTCTTGTGTACGGAGCCAAACACAAATACAGTCATCTATTTCTGTTCCTAGCTAAATGGAAGTTATAATTCCTCAGGTACAGTCCTAGTTTTGACAGAGGCATATACCAGATATCAGGGGTGTATCCGGACTTTTCTTTTACTAGGAGTGGCCCAACTGGGGCATTGACTTATGAAGTCTGTGCACATGCAAACACAAATTAATTTAATTTATTTATTTATATCTGAACTCCTTTTGAGGATCACCTGAGAACGACATGTTACATCTTAGCTTATGCATTTAAGGACTCATAAAGATGTTTGTCCACAGTCATTATTGAAATCACAAAATTGCATGCTAACTCTTCCACAATGTTTAACTCACAAAAATATATTTATTGTCAATGTTTTGATACCAATAAATTGCTATTTCATTGCAATTGAGACAGTGTGCAGGAGATTGCTTGCAATTATTTATAGACTCATTTCTTTCCTACACTTTTTTTATGAAATAGATGTGTAAAGTATTTGTGAAAACTGAAAGTACTGAGAACATTTACATTTTTGGATTTAAACTTAAGCCCCACTTCTAAAAAAGCCAAATAGCCAATCATAGTTTGGGATTTTGGGGTGGCATGCGGGGTGGCTTATCAGATTTCAAAGAGGGCCCATGCCACCCCTGGACACACCCCTGCTTGGTATAGAATGGTTTATACTTCATTTAAAAGAAAATGATCTGTTTACAGTTGAGCCATACCTAATCTTACAAGAAGTCAGTCAGTAATTATTGTTATCATTGCATAATGTCAGGTTTAAAATAACAGCAGGGTACGTCGACAGGCCTCAGTTAACATGCTGATGAGTTGGGGTGTTCACATTTTCCTCTGACAGCTCCCTGTTTTTATTACATTACCTTGAAGCAAAATGAAAAATGAATCCTTAACATTACATAACATTAAAACTAGCACATGTTTTGACAGTTAGACACTCTGTATTTGACTCAGAGGCAGTGGGAAATGCTGGGTTTGTGTTAGCATGATGCAGCTTTGAAACCAGGAAAAGATTAAGCTGTAGAGACGCTCATATCAATAAGATAAAAGAAGAGTAGCCGTGGAGTGTTTGATGCTCACATTGGCCACTTGAATACAGTGTAGGATTTGTGGACCCTGCCACTAACATGTTACACTCAATTATAGAATGGAAATGAAATACATTCACCTATTATTGTAAAGAATAAAATATTAAGCTGACCATAAGTTCTCTTAAACTGAATCATCCCCCTTGGTTCTTTTTCTCCACCAGCCGAGTTAAACACCATCGCTCCAATCATCTCCAACTTCTTCCTCTGCTCATACTCTCTGATCAACTTCAGTTGCTTCCACGCCTCAATCACCAACTCACCAGGTGAAAAGATCAGCAGTGAAACAGAAGAAATTAACATTGATTATTAGGTTTATAGAGTTATGCCCATACATTTTTGTGTGTATTTTGTTGTGTGTGTGTGTGTGTCTATAGGTTGGCGTCCTTCCTTCAGATTCTACAGTAAGTGGCTGTCGTTGCTGGGGACCGTCTGCTGTGTCGTCATCATGTTCATGCTGAACTGGTGGGCGGCCCTCATCGCCTTTGGCATTGTCTTCCTTCTTTTGGGATACACACTCTACAAGAAGCCAGGTGACCTCTTACACATGCAGACAGAAGAAACAAACACCAACCATACTTATTCTTCTCTTTCCTAACTCTGTTGCTATCCTCTGTGGTTAGCTGTAAACTGGGGCTCCTCGGTGCAGGCGAGCTCCTACAACATCGCTCTTAACCAATGTGTCGGCCTCAACCATGTGGAGGACCACGTCAAGAATTACAGGTCAGTTAAGAGGTGGGGTTTAAACACTTAAAGGCTTTATTTTTCACACTTAAATGTAATAGAAATCAAGTATATCCTCTGAAAATAACTCTGTGAGTCATGACTGTCTACAATGGGTGTAACACCCGAGTCCCACTGTCTGTGATGTTTTCAGAGTCCTATCTTCAGTTTGTTTACATTGCCACGGCCGGCTGACTCCTCCCCTCGTGTATAAAAGTTGTTTAATTGAGGGACTAGAGAAAAGAAGAATAACATACTGTACTCACTGCTTAACTGTGTTTCTAGATCACTCTCATTTCAGGTAAATTTACATGCAGTGTGAAGATACGAGCATAATAAAGATCATTAGCATTAGCATGCTAACACAACAATGCAGCACGAGTTGTTTTGGTTTCATGCTGGTGCTCAAGGGCGACATCTGCTGGATCAAAAAATCACATATAAAGCCTTTAAGTCTTGGAAGTCCTAAAAGTAAGATTTGTGCAGGTTGACTAATTGAAAAGAAAAATAAATTGTTCTTTTTTTCCTTGAGGCCAAACTCTTACTGTAATGTTCACATCAATGCAGTTACATTTTTGTGTGATGAGGAAATAATGAATAGGCTTCATGGATGATCAACTCAAAAACAAGATCCAAGCCCTTCTCAATGTTGTGAATGTCCGTGTGAGTGTACGTGTGTGAAGAAGCTCTAGACTAGCTGTGGTTTTTCTCACCCATCAGGCCTCAGTGTCTGGTGCTGTCAGGTCCTCCCAGCAGTCGTCCAGCTCTGGTGGATCTGGTCAGCTCTTTCACAAAGGGTCTCAGTCTCATGATGTGTGGCAACGTGATCACTGTGAGTACAAATCTAGTGAAGTTGATATCTTTACTTTGATTTTTGAATTTGTAAAGACCCAAGACTAAACATACTTAATCTTCATACAGCCATGTTTCAGTACTCAGAGCCATTTTAGTTACAGACGGTTGGAAAACAAGGGAGGTGGACCCAAGTGCAGAAACCAAAAATATTTAATTAAACAAAAAGGCCAAAGGCAACAAAACTTAATTTCAAAAGGTCAACAAAAAACACAGGGATCAAAAACAGGGAGCCACAGAGGCGCACAAGCAAAACTGACATTCCAACAACATACAATGAACTGACACAGAAGGGAAGAAACACAGACTAAATAGACAAGGGAGTAATCAAACACAGGTGAGACTAATGACACAGGTGAAGACAGTGAGGGAAACACACAGAGGAAGAAATAAACACAAGACAAGAAACACTGAGGACAACTACAAAACTAAATCATGAAACATTAAAGACACACAGAACTCAAGAATGAAACAAAACACACTAGAACATAAAGAAACACTAGGATATGAAGTTACAAAAATAACACATGAAACATTAACCTAGAAAACACACAAGGGAAACAACACCATCAGACAAGAATGAGAACTAAAAACAACAAGAAAACCTAAACTCTGAAAATAAGAAACCAAATCATGACCATTTTGGTCTCTGAATTTCTTTATGTCAGGCTGATCCCTCCTCATCAGCAGTCGACAATACCAGCAGTGACGGTCATATAACCTGGTTGAACCAAAGGAAGGTTAAGTCATTCTACAGAGGTGTGGTGGCTACAGAGCTACGATCAGGTGTTAACATGCTGTTACAGGTAAGAATGACACCTCAACCATTCTTTTCTGTACTATAGTAATAAGCAGAATATGCAGATCATTATATGTTCTTCTTACTGTAGTAAATAACCAGTTTGATCACTAGACCCTGCAGTCCAAACAACTACGTTTCCATAGATAAGAATGTGTGTGTGGATGAGTTCTGATCGGGATCAGAAGACTGGGGAAGAATTATTCTGTAAAAGTGCAATATAGTAATTATTATGATTCACTTTGTGTGTGCCTGTTTCAAAACCCTGGCTTCTTTGTGTTAATAGGATGGCCCATGTTTAGCTTTCATTGACAATGTACAAGAAGCACATTTTGTAAAGGATACATAAAAACATTTACAACCATACCTCTGACAGCTCAATGCTCACAAGAAAAGTTCTTACATCTCTGAACATTTTGGAAGAAAATGCCGCTTTCATATAAAGTTTGGGTATTAAAGAGAGGAGCACAGCAACTTCTTAAAAGTACAATATCTACGTGATAATTTAATATTTACAAATCTCAAGTTTAATTATAATTATTCCTTGTTATGTGTAAGCAATCTAGTTAATTAAATCATAAAATGATCTTACTATATGATCATTAAGGAAACGTGCTAATTTGAAGTGCTGGCTCCTCTGACAAAAAACCCAGCAGCCAGTATGTCCTCCTCATAGTTTAGATTCTGGTTTGGATGAACTATATTTGTTTTGACTAGAGAGGATAGGGGGGTTTTAAGGCACCTCGACACGGTCGTTTTGGACACCCCTCAGTTTGTCAGATATGAGAGCAGTTATCAGGTCAAACCAACAGGTGTTGCAGCGATGGAAGCGGGCAAGAGAACTGGTTCAGATAGAAGTGATTGTACCCGACCTAAAAAGCCTCTGCATGTTTCAAATAAACTCCACGAGCAGAAACGTGCTCAAACTAGGACCAATATTGGAGATGCTTTTGAAAAATGGAGAGAGGTTAGAACACAGAAAGGTTTACAGATTGAAGCAGAGCTGGATAAACACTGAAGCTTCAGAGTCCACCACATGGAAACCCACATGTGCATCCACTCTAGGGAGGAGGGGTCAATGTTTTACATTTAGACTGCAGTACCAATGTTAAACACTGTGTGTCAGAGCTACATATTACTCCTTTAAAATACAACTTCCATTACATCACAGATCGAGGTATGCACTTTTTACTCCCTTATATTCCTGCGATACTATAACTACTCCCAACCTCTGTGTGTAACTAACTAAGTGTGTTTATTTATTGCAGTTTTGTACTCGCTTAATTATCTCAGTATATTTTAGACTTTTTAAATTGATTTTAGCAGTCTTGTATTATCTGTCCCCTGTTTTTCTTTTTGGTTTAATGTCTGTTTTCTAATTATTTCTGTAATGACTCGATGTCATTGTAAATGAGGGTTGCCCCTCAATGATCTTTCGAGTATAAATAAAGGTTGAAAGAATGAATGTTAAATCATTACTTTCTACAGCTGCTATTTATTTGTTCTCTAGAGGGAACTAAAACTTTGTTTAGTCTCGCTAAATGTGCTTTATATGGATTTTCTGTTTCCTTCATAATCCTATTTTATATGAAATTCCCTGCTACTAATGTGATGTTGTCAATGGCTTTCCATCATGTGCACAACTTCATAAACTCACTGGGTTTACAGAGCCAGTGATCCGTGATTGTCAATATTATGTTCATCTTCTATCCACCAGGGGGCAGGTTTGGGTCGTATGAGGCCAAACGTTCTCCTGATGGGTTTCAAAAAAGACTGGCGCAGTGACACAGCTCAGGCTGCACACAACTACATCGGAATACTGCAGTGAGTACAGACGGGGTTAAGAAACCTCTTAACATGTGCCCTGATTTATTATTGCACACCCTGATAACCAAAAGCTTTCCAATGTGAAAATTCATGATTTTGTTTTAGTGATGCATTTGACCTTCAGTACAGCGTGTGTGTGCTGAGAATAAGGGAAGGACTGGATGTCTCTAATGCGTCTCATTCACACGGTGAGAGCTGCATTTCAAATTAGAGTACACTGAGAGTGAATTCATTTAACACCATACTCTATCTCCATCAGTTTGTTACTCGTTAACAAGGGCCATGGTGGGAAGAGGTGTCCATTGTGGTTGGAATGATTGACTTCTGAATGCATGTTAGTAGAAAACCTCTCTTTTTTATTTAGTTAATCCAGCCTTCGATGCAGGACGAGAGAGCATAAACACCATCTCTGTCCCTCCCTGTCTTCAAACAAGCACTACATGTATGTATGCATGTGTAAATAATGTGATTCATTTCTGCTACGTTGCATGGCAGTTTTGTTTAAATACAGAAAAAAGGTGCATACTGCATTTTATTAAAACTGTTTGGCAATGATGTGCTTTAATACCAGAAATGATTAAGTGCCATTTAAATGAGATTAAATCAAAAAACATTCTGTTCAAAGTACAAAATCCCTTGCAGCTACTGTTTCCATCGATGGGAGGTCACAGCCTAGTTCTGGGTTCCAGAAAAAACAAGCGAAGAAGACCATTGATGTGTACTGGCTGTCTGATGACGGAGGTCTGATTATTTCTCCATCCATTTATCCATCACTTTATTTATTAAATTAAAGAGCATTAGAGCAGCTTTTCACAGAGATTAAATGTCACTATCACCTTTTTAAACCAGCACTTTTTCATATAATATTTAAAGCTCCTGTGAGTAACTGTTGGTTTGGGTTGATTTTGGTTCCCCCCTGTGGACAGAGAAGGAACTGTTATCTCTTTTCTTATCTTTTCCTGTACATGTTACCGTTTTTTTTAAATCATTGAATCTCATCCAGCATTCATTCAACAGTCAGATGAATCACTCATAGTGAATATTTGCCGGGGAAATTATAAAAAAAAACAAAAAAAAAACAGGCTGTTTGGCATGCTGTCAACCTCCTTGTCATATATATCTACCACACGGCAGCAGTTTCAGGCATGAAAAATTACTATAAATAAATAAATAATGTTTTTGTTTATGATCTTCTTTGCTTTTTTACGTCATTAAAATTAAAATGTAGTCTGTTTCAAAACAAGTTAAAAAATACCTCACAGGAGCTTTAAAGTAAATGAATTCATGAAATACTTTTAAATGCTTTTACTTTAATTTGAGTATATGTAGGACGCAGTTTTTGTGTGTGTGGTTGACCAGGACTGACCCTGCTGCTGCCCTATCTCTTGACTCGGAGGAAGCGTTGGGCCGCATGTAAGGTCAGAGTGTTTGTGGGAGGAGATTCTGACAAGAAAGAGGAGCAAAGAGAAGAGTAAACACTTTGATTTATTTCCCTAATAATTGAAGTACATTTGTCATTAAGGTTACAGATGAATGAAGCCTTAATGTTTTTTCTCTAGGGTGTTGGCACTGATCAAGAAGTTTCGTCTTGGTTTCCATGACGTTGAAGTGCTTCCTGATATCCACCAAAATCCTCAACCTGGAAAGTATGGCTGCCCACAACTTGTTTTACATCACTGAATGAAATGAAACATTAATATTGTGTGTGCCAAACAGGATTCAGCTGTGGTTACTCGCCACGTTCAATCCTACAATTCTGAGGTCCAGGCTTTACAATACATTTCAGAGTTATCACCACTAAAGAAATGAAATCTAGGATCCTATTGGTCCTCATCTGACAGAGATCCTCTAGGAGCAATAAGCAATGTTTGGGCCTTCTTGTGTAGCCAGTGGTTACTGAAGGACCTCTGACCTCTGGGTAAATGGACTTGGACTTTTATTGGACTTTTCAAACTTTCTGCACAGAGTGGATCTATTTCAGGTCACGCCCACAGCTGAATGAAGCACCCTTCGTTTTAGGAGGAGTAGTGTTGTTGTCAAACCACACTAACCAAGACTAAGACCCAAGACCAGAGTGCTCCAAGACCAAGACAAGACTAAGACATTTAGGGTCAAGACCATTCACACATTGATGGCTGCCACTTGAGAGCCGATCGACTACTGAGCCAAAGCCGCCACACTTCTATCCTTTGCTTTCTCCAAAAATCCTGTTGCTTTATTATATATTTACACAAAGCCTTCATGTCTGTATCATACTCCATGCTAACAGATTAAATGTTGTCTTAGATCTTAAATCAGATCCTTGTGAAATATAACTTTTTGGTTTCTTCATGAAGCCAGAATTTCAATCAGCCTCATGGCAGCGTCCGGCATCACCTGCAAACTGCCATTGGCCATGATCTGTGTGTGTCTGTGTGTTCCAGCGTTCATCAGTTTGAGAACATGTTAGCTCAATTCAGGCTGGATAAGAACCTCAAACTGGGTTCTGACGCAGGGACTCCTGGGCTACAGGAGGAGCCGTGGATGATCACTGACCAGGATGTAGAGAAAAACAAGGCCAAGGTCTGACACACAAACATAGAAACATCAGCACTGTTGTAATCTCGAGCACACACACTCTAATAGAGCACGTTTAATATTGAATATATTTATACAAAGAAAATATAAAATCTCTTTTTTCTCTGTCCTCTTTGACTAAAACTTCCTTGTGATTCAGTCTCTCCGCCAGATTCGTCTGAATGAGGTTCTGCAGGATTATTCCAGAGAAGCTGCTCTCATTGTTATGTAAGTGGAGTAATTCTTCTTTTTAGGTTCATTAAGTGCTGTTTTATTACAGGCTGAACAATGTGAGCAAAAGCTATGACAGTTTACCAACTGCACCCCTCCATTTCCTCACACTTTGATTTTAAAATAGATCAGCTGTGGATGTTCTTAAGTTACAGAAACACAACACCTTATTTAACCCTTTTGTCTGTGACTGTGTGTCCTGACAGCACCATGCCTGTGGGGAGGAGAGGGGCGTGTCCCAGTACGCTCTACCTCGCCTGGCTCGACTTCTTGTCTCGTGACCTTAGACCTCCAGTCCTAATGGTCAGAGGAAACCAAGAGAACGTCCTCACCTACTACTGCCAATGAAACATCTCCTTCAGACCATTGGACAGATGTGAATACACAATAACATCTGTACATTTCAATTTGATTGACACATGTCATAGTTCTGGTGACAATCGATCGTAATCTAGTCTTGTGATGAATGTATGATTCCTGAAATTACCTTGTACATTGAACCTGAATTCATCATGTCTCAAGAGTAACAATAGTAAATCAATGTAGAGAAAATATTGAGGATCAAAACATTGAAAATGATCAATACCAATCAATCAATCACATTTATTTATAAAGCACATTTAAAAACAGCTGACCAAAGTGCTGTACAAGTATTAAAAGAGCAATACAGATTAAAAAACAAAACAAAAATAACAATAACAATGCAAAACTCACATGTTTGCCTACACACATGCACACAGAATACTAACAATATAATTAGACAATAATATTATAAGACATTTGATAGAAGTACATTGGAAAGAAGTACAAGCAACCTAACTAGGACTCAAAGGCCAACGTGTAAAAGTGTGTTTTGAGGCGGGACTTAAAAGATTGAGTGAGAGAGAGCGCCGAGAGGGTGAGAGTGAGGTACAGCTAGGAGGCCCATGTTAGAGGATCTGAGGGGCCAGGCTGTTGTGTAGGGGCTGAGGAGATCGGTAATATGAGAGGGTGCCAGGCCATTTAGTGCTTTAAAAACAAACAATGCAACCTTAAAATCAATTCTGTAACGAATTGGAAGCCAGCGAATAGAGGCTAAAACAGGACTGATATGCTCCCTTTTACATGTGCCAGTAAGCAGCCTGGCTGCAGCATTTTGAACCATTTGCAGTCGTGATAGGGATGACTGGCTGATCCCCGAGTACAGGGAGTTACAGTAGTCCAGACGGGACGAGATGAAAGCATGGATAATTATTTCTAAGTCATGACAGGAGAGGATGGCGAGGATAGGTTTAAGTTTCGAGATGGTTAAAAAAAAATAGTTTTAATTACTGATTTGATCTGGTATTCAAATGTGAAGGCGGAATCAAATATTATTCCAAGGTTCTTAGCGTGTGGCTTGATGAAGGAGGAAAGATTACCTAAGCTGCTTGGGACCTGTTTTACAGCTTCAGAGGGGCTAAAAATAACCACTTCAGTTTTGTTTTCATTCATTTTTATTGGTCAATAAAAAATATTTAACACACTGGGCCATAGCCAAAACAAGAAACCTGCAGAGTCTCTGTCCGTCATCCATTGTGCAGAAATGTCATTCTACAATTCATTTATCAGACGCTTTTATCCAAAGCGACGTACATCAGAGATTACATACAACACAAGTAAGGATCTAGAAAGGAAACAACATCTGTTAGTGCAAACAATCAGCTTTAAGTCTGATCACACATGCAGGTGATGACAGGAAGTGACCAGAGGCAAAGCACAACATCGACAGCTGTTCTTCAAAACCATCCCGTGGTGGCCTCCCACAGTGACACGGGAGTGGGCGGGGCCTCCCACAGAGACACGAGAGTGGGCGGGGCCTCCCACAGAGACACGAGAGTGGGCGGGGCCTCCAACCAGGAAACAGGAGTGGGCAGAACCTCCCACAAGGACACAGGAGTCATAGGTGTGGGCAGGGCCTTCCACAGAGACAGGGGAGTCAGACGGCGCTCTGCCGGAACTGGTGGCAGACGGCGCTCAGCGGGAACAGGAACAGGGGGCAGACGGCGCTCTGCGGGAACAGGAACAGGGGGCAGACGGCGCTCTGCGGAAACAGGTACAGGGACAGGAACACAGGGAAGCTGAGGCCGGAGTTGAGGCCTGGGTTGATGCCTGGGCTGAGGCCTGAGTTGAGGCTCGGGTTGAGGCAGAGACTCTGGGGTACTGGGCAGTGGAGGATGGAGAGGACGACGGGCTCCATGGCCTCCAGTTCTTCTTCTCTGGCCTCCACGGGTTCCATTAAAAATAGCCAGCCGAGTTCCAGTCCAAGGAGACTGCTCGGCCTTAGCAGTGCTTTGAGGCTTGAGCTGAGGCTTGAGCTGGGGCCTGGGTTGAGGTTCGGGTTGAGGCAGAGACTCTGGGGTGCTGGGCAGTGGAGAAAGGAGAGGACGACGGGTTCCATGGTTTCCAGTCCTTCTTCCTTCGCCTCCACAGGTTCCATTAAAAATAGCCAGCCGAGTCCCAGTCCAAGGAGACTGCTCGGCCTTAGCAGTGCTTCTGAACAAACGAAAAATGTTCAGAAAATAATCCACTTTCGAAAAACAATCCATCTCCTCAAACATTTCTGCTGGATCCATTCCGGGTCAGTTCATTATGTCACGAACGGTTGGAAAAACAAGGGAGGTGGCCAAAGTGCAGAAACCAAAAATATTTAATTAAACAAAAATGCCAAAGGCAATAAAACTTAATTTCGAAAGTTCAACAAAATACACAGGGCTCAAAAACAGGGCGCCACAGAGGAGCACGAGCAAAACTGACGTTCCAACAACATACAATGAACTGACACAGGAGGGAAGAAACACTGAGACTAAATAGACAAGGGGTAATCAGACACAGGTGAGACTAACGACACAGGTGAAGACAATCAGGACAACCAACACTGGAGGGAAACACACAGAGGAAGGAATGAACACAAGACAAGAAACACTGAGGACAACTAGAAAATAAATACATGAAACACTTTAGACACACAGAACTCAAGAATGAACAAAACACACTAGAACATGAAGAAACACCAAACACTGAAAAACTAAAAAAGACCAAATCATGACATCAGGAGCCACAAAAGGTTGGGAACCACAAACCTAAACTGACATCAAAGACAGTCAATCAACATCAATGAACATGTAGTCATAAAATGAGTTGAGAATATATATTATGATTGATGGTATAGAGACACTCCCCTCAGTGCTTTCTTCAACACTTTCAGCTCCATCTTCAGGTTTTCAGTCTGAATGCTGATCCTGGTCAGGGTCTTACAGAGAAGAGTAACAGATGCTGGAACATTACCAAGTCTGTCTGAAGTTGTAAAATATATTAAAGGAAGAATGTGTGCCATTTTACACATAAATAAAGCAGAAATTAACATTCATGACTGTCTGATGAGTGAGAAGTGTGAGTCCCGCCAGCTGTATTGTTGTCGGGCTGTGCTTTACATCATGTTTACATGGACGGTACGGCCTTGTGTATAAAGCTGTTTCAGTCAAGGACTAGAGAAAAGAAGAACATACTCACTGATTATTTGTCACGTAAGCATTTTTAGATCACCATCCTTCTGTGTCAATTTATGTGCAATATGAAGCTATGAGCTAACCAAAGTGTGCTAACATTAGCATGCTAACACAACAATGCAGGACACAGGCAACTGCAGCTCCAGCAAAGGACACTTTTGTCCGCCTCTTGCGCTTAATGATGCTCAGCTATGGTGCATTATCATTGATAACATCTTCATGTGAACACGAGTGGAGAGGGGTTGGAGGTGTGTCTCTGGAGGAGAGCAGAGGCTTCAGTATGAAGGAGGTGTGGCCAAACAGCAGTTTGTTTTGGTTTCATGCTGGTGCTCAAGGGCGACATCTACTGGATCAAAAAGTGTCACATTCTTCCTTTAAGTATAAAAAGAGTAATTTAAAAAAGATATAACTGAATTAGAAAAATCTGCACTTTTCTTCTTCCCTAAAAACACTTTGTCAAATCAATTTCTCTAATAATATAAAGAATGCTTTAAATATTAAGACTCATATCCTCTCTAAGTCAGAAAAATGAATCTGTCTTTTAATGTGATCATTAAACAAATATATAAATAAATGACAACAAAGTGGACTTCTTTTGTTTTTTACAAAATAAAACAAAAGTTTACTTCATCCTTATGGTGTTCATGCATCACGTTCATTCACCAGTGGAAATGTGAACATCAGAGACAAGACTTTCCTTATAATTTTTATTTAAATGTTTCAAACAAATAGTAAGTCAAGGTATATATTCTCTTTGAGCTGGTAACTATATGTATATGTGGCTAAAAAGCTTCAGAGTTTTCTCATTACTGCAGAGTCTTCCTTAGAAACTCGACCAGGAGGTGATGAGGGAAACCAAAATCTGTCTGAATCACCACAAAGCCCTTCAGCAAAGAGAGCAAAATTAGTGACAGGTAAACCACAAACTGGGAAAAGTAAAAAAAAAGAAGTCACACTTACATCCCGAGGAAGCACCTCTGGGTTAAAGATGTCAAATTGGTTAGTTCCCTGTTTGTCCAACAGCCTGGTAAGTTCAACCTCAAGAACTGAAACACAACACAAAGTATCACTGAAGACCTCACATGTGGATTTGGCTTCATCTCTTTTGCAGAACAAATATAACTCAAATAATTGAAAGTAAATGTCCCCATTCAGTTTGAAATCAACTGCAAGAATCATCAGTTTGAAATAAATCCAGGATTTCGTGCTTACTTAAAAAATGTTGAAATAATTATTTGAAATAAATATGACCATCCTGCTGAAGCTGCAAATCATCTTGATATATTTCCGGTTTGTTTAAGTTCATCAATATATAAGCAAAAGGATTGATGATAAATAAAATCATATATTGACTATAATTTCATTTTTACACATTTGGGAAAAAAATGTATTATGAAGGTGTTATTGTTGTCTCACCTGATAGAACCTTGGGAATTCCTATCTTCTCCACTGCTTCTCTTACAAATTCCAGATGTGCCTCAGTCAGCAGCTGGATAAAGAGTAGGAGGTGATTTAACAAGTCATATCAAACATAGAAAATATAATCAACAGTTTAATGAACATGGACATTAATGATTTAAACTGCAGGAAACTAAGAGTTGAACATTTGTTTAATCTTTTCCCCACATAATCTGAGTCTCTGTGATTGATATGAAGTTACAATTCAGTTGAAATTCAACTTCTTCACTTTTATAAAAAAGTTTGACATATTACTATTCTGGGCCTTTGTAAACAGTCCTGTAGTGCAGCTTTTTCTAGAGATAAATGGTAAATCCTAAATGGACTTGAATACTCAAAGGGCTTTTATACCACAGGTCACACCTACACATTCACACACTGATGGTAGAGGCTGATATGGAAAGTGACCATCAGTATTAGCTATCCCATTCATACACATTCATACATCACCAACGAAGCAGAAGGAGCAACTTGGGGTTAAGTGTCTTGCCCAAGGACACATGGGACATGTGGTTGCAGTAGCTGAGGATTGAACCTCCAACCTTCCAGTTGAGAGACAGCCGACTCTAACACTGAGCCACAGCCGCCCCCAATAACTGGATTTAATGTTTTATTTCCCTCATCAGCTTACAACACTTTACCTGCTCATTTTGTAACAGAAGCTCAGCGCGGACTATAACGACCCTGAAAGAAAGAACATGGACGGAAAACCAGACTCAGTAAAAATGTTGAAACACAAAACTACACACTCAGAGATGATACAACTGAGCACAGTGACAAAAACAAGCATTATAGAGGTGGGCTAAGGCGGATTTCTGAAACTTTCCACAACTGAAAATCCACCAATTAGACACCCACTTTACATAAAGATGGGCCAGGTGTGTTTCCTCTCCTTTTACCTTCTCCTCGTCTGCTTCTGTCCTTTTACAGTGTGTACATCTAATTACAACACCATGACGAGCCAACGACTTCATAAAGAGGTTTGGGCTGCTGAACCCACAGAACACACATTTTGTGTCTTTTAGGTATGTGTACTGATTTAAATGACAAAAATAAAAGAATGATTCTCATGTTGGAGTCTGAAGTCCAACAGCAGTTTACTGAACGCTTTATGTGTTTGTAATTAAAAATCATCACATCAGGTCTTACTCTGACACATTTCCCTTCAGGAAGAGTCTCTTGTCAGCATAGGAAGCGGTGACATCCATGACCACATTCTAGTAAAGAAAAAACAAACATCACTCAAACACAGGGTGCATTCTGGCTTTAGTGTTCTGAACTACAGAGAAGCTGAACTGCTGTAAAGGTTGAACATCTTTTTAAAGCTGTCAACACTTTCCATGTCCTGTCATTCAATAAGTGCCAGATACCGTTTGAAAGAAGAGTGTTGGTGTGCCTTGCATCCCACAGCTGAGCTGCCCAGAGGCCTCTGCCCAGATAGTCGTCCCCAAGGTGGAGGTATTTAGAAAGGGAACAGATGAACTCCAGACTCGTAGCTCAGGAGAACCTGACTCCAACAGACACTGAACACACACCCACACACACATAATACAATATGTAATATGTCAAATAATATGTCTCATCTGACAAAGGTACGAGTATTTGAGAGTGTGCAGACTTGTAAGAATGTGTAACGATGTTTCACAGTTACCGTTCTGATAAATTCAGGAACAGCACTGGAGAGGTTTGTCTTGAAAAGTTCCTGAAATAAAGTCAGACACAACGAGAAACTAAAGTGCAAAAATTGGCAATTTGTTAATTATCAATATGTAGAGGTTCAAAGTTTGTTTTTTATGATTGCAGTATTTATTCTATAGAGCAAATCAATAAGAATATCAGTCAGGACACCACACAGGACTCAAAGGTGATGTACTTACAGTGAGCTCTGCTCCAGAGATGTTGAGTGTGAAACGACCATCTTGGTGGGCAGCACTAAGCAGTGGGTTAAAGACCTGGTCTGAGATAAAATACAAGTGAAAGGTGTATCACACAAGTTTATAGTAAAAAAAAAAAAACACTTCTAAGTCAAAAAGAAGGAGTGAGATCTATGTAGAACATCTACATAACAGCAGACAGTCACTGTCGTAAAGGCCTACTTACATGTTATCATGTTATCTAGTTTCTATGTAAGTTTATGTATAATAATGAATTAGAATAAAATGAAACATCTTTATCTTGTCATTGCAGCAGATATGATGTTACTGACTGTGCATCCTGCCATCAATGCAGCAACAAAAAAAGAGAAATAAAGTCAAATGTGCTATAATGAAAAGGCAGTTAGGATGTTATTGGGAGCATTTAAGAGCTGCTTTGGCTGTGGGGATAAAAGTGTTCCTCAAACTTGAGGTGCAGTCAGGACAGGCAATGTTTCTTAGAAAACATGAACACTGCATTGGGATGCGCCGCCATCTTGCCATATTGATCCAGTTTGCTTAATTGATTGCTACCACTGTCATGTCTCTGGCCTTCTCAACAGCTCACCTTGCTTTTATCAACTCAGCAGTGTTTATACCTCAGCTCTCCATCCACTCATCGCCCTGCTCTGGTAAGCCATCTTCCACTTCACTCTGCAAACCTCTGGAATCATCAACTCCATCTTCATCTTCCTTTTTTCTGCATTAGACCTCATTAAAAGTCAAGATCTCTGTTTCTGTGTTCTGGATTTGGTTACTTACTCACTGGTCGTCACATCATTTAAGAGACAAACAGCTTACAAATCTTCTCATGAAAAGGGGATTCGAAGTCTAGTCTCCCTCATGCCAGTCAAAGTGCCAGCTAAATTACTTTCCACTTTGGAACATAAAAAAAAAACATCAACAGCATTTGGACAAGTCATACTGTAGGACTCATCCTAAAATATATTTTTCTATTCTAATGAACTGCAACTTACAACAGTTCAAAAGTAAATGCAATGTCAACTGCTCACCTGACAGCCAAAAGTAGAGCATCCTGTTTTCAGTCAGCTGATTGGGGTGGAAATGTGAGTCGTTGATGACAGCTGAGATGTTGTTGTAGTTGGATAGTGCCTGATGAAATTGTAAAACAACAAAACAAAATGTGAAGGGGTGAACAGAAAATCATCATCACACACGCACCCAAGATCTTATACAAAACATATTTTATCCACACAGTTCTGATAATAAAGCTGCTATCATTGTGGAATACAGAAGGGACTGGTCAAAACTCAAAAGGCTCTACTAAAAGCCAGAACATTAAACTATAGCATTAGCAAGCCCAGGCTCACATTAAGAGCTGTGTCTTATCAATCTTTGAAAATGTCTTTCTCACAGTACAAGATAATTTAATCTAATCATCGTTTGCAGGTCACATACCCGTATTATGTACAATACACTTGACCATGTTTTACACTAATATTTGTATCTAGCCTGTCTACAAACCCCCAAATTATGAGAAAAGTATTTTCCCTGCTGCACTTTTCAGAAAATGTGTGCTCAAACAGGCCGTTTGGAGATTTTCCCTTCATGACATCACAAAGGGCAGTAACCCCTCCAACAGGTGGTAGTGACACTCCCACAGCTAGGTGTTTGTTCTGTCTGAAAAATTCTGTTTACTGTCGAGGACACATTTTACTTACAGCTCGCTTGAGAAATGCTACATTATATTAATTAATTATATAGTATATGAATATTCTTGTTTTGTCTTTACCCAAGATGAAGGTTTCTCACAAATAGGTAAATATCAAAGATACTCAAACTTAAAGTTTCCTTGACATTACTGATGTGTGACATGTTAAAATGTATGACAAAATGTATTTGATATTTGACTGCGCCTGTATCTGCAATCCTTATATAGGCATGAAGGTTTTTCTGTGAAGCATGTGTATATAAACCCAAGCATATTGTGATTACTTGGAGCTTTCCTTCCGACTGTATTGACACTCTGAAGCTTTGTTCCTTCTACTTGCAAGAAGAAATAAACTAAACAAAGACATTGATTGACTCATGATCCTTTCTTTTGCTTTGTTTAAAGAAATTTCCAGCACACCACCCAAGTGACTGTTAATAAAGGTAGTATTGACCTTGTGGTAAGATTCGATGTAGTTTGCAGTGATGACAGGAGCAGCAGTTACACCAATATCCATACTGATGGCTCCATCACTGAGAAACTGCCCTGTGAACACACACACACACACACACACACACACACACACACACACACACACACATAATCATAGGATGATGATGTTTGCAACATGTAACATCTGCACGCCAACATAACAGATTAGTGTTTCAGAATGTTTCATCAGACAACAAAAGAAATGTACTATGGGAGGTAGAGCCTTCAGTTATCAGGCCTGCTAGTGGTACCTACAGTCTCTAAATGTACTATGGGAGGTAGAGCCTTCAGTTATCGGGTCTGCTCATGGTACAGTCTCTAAATGTACTATGGGAGGTAGAGCCTTCAGTTATCGGGCATGCTCGTGGTACCTACAGTCTCTAAATGTACTATGGGAGGTAGAGCCTTCAGTTATCAGGCCTGCTCGTGGTACCTACGGTCTCTAAATGTACTATGGGAGGTAGAGCCTTCAGTTATCGGGCTCCTCTCCTCGGGAATCATCTTCCAGCCGGGGTCCGGGAGGCAGACACAGTCTGTTTTTTAAGAATAGACTTAAAACTTTCCTTTTTGATAAATCTTATAGTTTGGGCTGGCCCTTGTGTAGACCAGCTCCTAGTCATGCTGCTATAGGCTTAGAGGTAGAGATAAGAGCTCAAGGTGCCAGTTCCCCCGGTAGTCTCTCTCTCTCTCTCTCTCTCTCCCTCTCTCTCTCCTCTCTCTCTCTCTCTCTCTCTCTCTCTCTATCTATCTGTGTTTTCACATCATATTACTGCATGTTATCTGTGTGTTAGAAGCCCAGGAATAGTAGCCAGGCTCTCCAGTAGACGGAGCTCCCCCGACCTTCAGTGAGGTGATCTGGCACTACCATCCTGACGCCCAGCCACCACCATCAGACTGTTTCATCCCCTAAACCACCGCCGTCCTTATTCATGCACGGCCTGCTCCGACATCCACCTCAGCGGCAAGGAAGTGTGGACAATAGGAACGCGAGGAATACAAAGGAGAAATCCTTCCTGTGTCTTATTCCGTCTCCTCCTATCACATTTTCATGGTCTTTTACCTGCTCTTTTGTAAAGCATCTGGAGATAACACTTCTTATGAATTGGAGTTAAACAAATAAAGATTGATTGAAATGTGTTTTCAAAAGTTATAAAGACCAGAAAACACATGTTTTTGTTTTCTTTGTCACGGACACACACACACACATATACACACACACCTGCTGTGTCTTGAATGAAGTCAGCCAGTATATTTGCCACCTTGTTGATCTCGATACAGATCTGCATTTGAGAAAAGAAGATTTACAGCTTTACCTTAACTCTGTCTTTAAAACAACACAAACACGCTATCAAGGTCACAAGTAAATCAAGTTTCCTCTCACTTCTAGGGAAGAGATGAGTGAAAGGTTGAATCCTCACCTGTCCTTTGATGACCATCTTGACAGTAAAGGTGATGAAGTCAGTGAAGAGCTTCTTCAGCCAGTTCGGTCTAACAAACAAAACATAAAGAGGGTCAAGACACTGTCACTTTATGATGCATTTTTTTGTTCTGCTGATGATACTCCATCAGGGTTCACTTTTCAAACGTACTCTTTGTCCCCCTGCAGGTGCAGCAGGAGCTTGTGAAAGTTCAAATAACAGTCTGATGTGTCCGCTGCTACCTTCCCTTCTCCACAGTCTGACAGACGGGACAGAGATAACAGAGAGGACACATGAGGACATATGTTCAGATAACAGATTGTAGGAAGGTTCCAGCACATTGAAGAAGCAGCTGCAACGTATGTGCGACCTAAAGTATTGATTACATGGCAACAAATCAGAAATGATCCTCAGTCAGTGAGGCAGCAGAGGAAGAGAAATAAACTAAACTACTTAAAGTCAGCATGGTTAAGGATTAGGTTCAAGCTAAATGATATTTAATATCAGTTAGTATCTAACCTAAGTTCTTTTGTAAACTATTATGTATAGAGGTACTCACAAAGTTTTGGGTTGATTCCAAGATCGATCTGGGACTCAATTTCAAAGTCAACTGAATGTCCAACGTTGACACTACAGGAGAAAAAAAGAAAGATGTTTGGTCAGAAAGCAAATGACAAAAGTGCTGCTGGGACATTCTCTTGGCAGAATGGTCATGCCATCATGTCTGAAAATGCAACTTATAAACCAGCTAAATCAACAAAAAACTATCTTTGAGGGGTCAGAATTCTGCTTCTCTGTTTGAATGACAAGTCATCTTTAAAGAGTGCAATGTCGGAACTCAGCCATGAGCATCCAGAGAGTAAATCACTCATTATAAAATACATGTTTAAACATTATATTTCTGTAAACGATGTAACCTTTGCTAGAGAGCCAATACAAATAACAAAAGGCCTGGCCACACTAGGATTCAATTGGGAGCTTAACTACTTGAACTTGAATCTCCTGTCAACGCTTTAAAGTTCATCTTTTTGATCCCTTTTATACTCAAACTCCCATGAGCTGAAACGCTTAAAATTAAAAAAAAAAAAAACCATTGCTTGGTTAATGCTGAGAGAGTCCCTGATCCTTCTATGCTGGCCCTCTCTACTGAATACATCTTGCATGCTGGTTTTATTACATATTTCTCACATTATGTTGCATAGCATGCATGGTAACTCATATTTTCCCATAGTCATCATCTGTTCTCATCACCTGGTCAAATAAATCCAATATCTCTGCTCCTCTCCCTTATTGTAAGCCTATCATATTCCTGCTTCCTCCAGTTCATTCATGCCATTGTTACAGTACATGTGACCCTCCACCTGCCCATCACTGTCCAGTGGACTTCATCACTTCATCATCTAATCAGCCTTAGCCAACACCTCCAACACCAGTGTCTGGACTCCATGGGGGATAGATTTTCAATTTTCAACCATCCTAAAGCCCTGTAGAGTTCCAGAGTGGTTTCCAGCACCAACGAGTGTCTGACCATCTGTCATCATCACACCATCTCTGGAAAATCATCTTGACAATCTCAATGGGGACAAGGTTCTGCACGATTCACTAGTTGCCTTCAGATGTAGTGTCTTCATGTGTTTTCATGTGTTTTCATGTGTTTTCATGTGTTTTCATGTGTTTTCTGTTTGTTCTTATAAGTTGATTCTGTGAGATGTTGTTTATCAAACACTGTCAGACTCACAGCCAGCTGCCATATCCATACTGGATGGTTCCTCTGAAGACTGCAGACACATTCTTAATTTCCATGCTGATACCTTCACCTGGATGCAGCTCAAACTCACTCTGACCAATCAACAGGTTGTGAATCTCCAAACTAGTGGACAGAGAAACACAACATTTTAATTGTCATTCTGTTTGCTTGTGTGTGTGTGTGTGTGTGTGTGTGTGTGTGTGTGTGTGTGTGTGTGTGTGTGTGTGTGTGTGTGTGTGTGTGTGTGTGGGTTTACTTACTTTTCAAGGCCATATTTGACCGTTCCTATAAACAGCAGGGATTTCTCTCTCTTCAAACTTGGGTATCTTGCATTCTGAAACGCTGCCTCGATCACTTTAGTGGTTTTGTCATTCACTACCAGAAACACACAGAAAGTCTTGAGGTCAAAGACACTTGGATGAAAATAAATTGCAGCCAAGTGAGAAAACAAAAAAAAGTACATCCAAGCAGCTGAGTATTTATTAGAAGAAAAAAAAACAATCAAAATGGAATTATATTTCCTTTAGCATATCCAAGGATCGTTTCCACCTGCTTGTGACCCGGACTCACGTGCTGAAGCAGCTGAATGCTTGTGAGTGACACATTTCCCCAAGGGGACAAAAAAGTGTATCGTATCGTATAATAATAACCCAAACCAGAAGCAGTAGTGTATGCTGCAAAAAAGTGACACCAACTAGAAGTCTGTATTTCAATGTGAGTCCTTTTAAAACAGATCTTTAAACCATTTTATGTTCTGATGCCTTCCCATCACTTACATTTCTATTTATCTACAAGTGAACTGATTTTTAGATACTTTTTACATTTTATATTAAGGTACATTTTCTTTTAATACAATTAATCTATTTATTTTAATCTTTTTTTTTTTTTTTTACTTTTTCAATGCTCAAGCACATATACATACAGACAGCAACTTCAAACAGACCCCAGCTACAACAACAAGCAGAAACATGTACAGGACAATACATGTGGACATTATACAACAACATGAACACATACACAGTAACCTACATACTGGTCATTTTATAATTACGATTCTGAGTCTTAAACATATCGTGTCATCTGCATTTATTAAATCAATTTTCAAAACATTCTCATATGTTCGCAGAATAAGCCTGAGCCAGTAGGGCACACACACTTTTAAATCAATTTAATATAGGGCTGCTTACTATTGGTCGGCTTGAATTTCTAATATACAATGCTAAAACATTTTTTCTAAATGTAATCCCCAATTCATTCAAGAATTGTGTTCTATGTCGCGGAAAGTATCAACTACTCGTTCCATACAAAGATGATCAAAAAATTGAAGTAACCATGTATGTATTTTTGTATGTATGTTTGATTCTTCCAGTTTAACAAAATCAATCTTTTAGTTGTCAAAAAGGCTTGTCTTGAATGTTCCTATCTTTTCAATTCTGTTCCCATTGGGCCTGTGTCTGAGTGTTCAGGTGGATTAAATAAACATTTCTTTGTCTTGTATTTTAATATATATTGTATTTTAACCCTTGAGGAACTTTTAGTTTGTGTTCATTTTGGCGCCCCCTGCAGACATAGCTGTGTGTTTTATCGGCCCATCTTGCCCTAAACCTGCGTAGTTAGTGTATCTTCCTGCTTTTGTCTTACTGTCAAATGTGGAATTTTTGGAAAATATTTTTTTTAAAAGGCAGTGTCCTCAGCGTGCTGTGAATCACCTTGTCTGACACCTACCCCCTAGCAGTGGTTACAGGATTTTAAAAAATACCTAAAAGAAGAATTGATCTAGTCCCTGATGTTATTGTTTGCTTTTGTAGGTCATACAGAGACATCAGTATTCATTTCAGTCCATTTTATAACCAGTCAAAAACTCCTCATAGGAGCTTTAATGTATCTGTTCTGCTTATGGATGTTCTTAATGCTGTGTTAGATTGTGTACAGCTCTCTGAATTGCCTTATGTAGAAATGTTTCCCTATAAACAAACTTGCTTTGATCTGCCTCAGACTGATTTACACTGTTTGACACTGACAGGAGAAAAGTTAGGAACGGGGTCTGCTGACAAATATTGCACCTCTGCCTAAAGTTTACACAGAAGAGACCTGACACAGGAATAAGATATGTTTGCATCCTGAACCAGGAGCTGTGGTGAAAGTTCTCAGAAAATCAGATTATTGGTCAAATTAAATAACTGGGTCAGTGAGGCAAGTGGTCAAAATAAAAAACAAAACAGGGTCAAAGTTCCACTCACACACAACAGCTGCAGGATGGGTGAGCCGACATACTGCACCGGTGAATCTGTAGGCTGAAGCAGCGTCCTGCAGGCAGGCTCGAGATGCTCCAAACACTGAGACGAACAGCAGCAGGAGCAGCAGTGGTGAGAAAACTTCACACGGCATTGTGCAGGTAGATGAGCTCACCTCTCTCTGAAAATCAGTTGTGGTCTTTAACCCTTGGCACTGTTTGCACTTTGCTGTATACTCGTAGGAGGGAGCTTCCGTCACTACACTGTAGGTTGTTATTCCTCTAGTAGACTCAGCTCACCTCTAAATTCTTCTGATCATGAACTTGTCCAATTTCATTTCAAATCTCCTGTCAACCCTTTAAAGTTCATCTTTTTGATCCCTTTTGTACTCAAACTCCCATGAGCTGAAATGCTTAAAATTTTTTAAAAAACGTTCCTTAGTCAATGCTGAGAGAGTCCCGATCCTTCAATGCTGGCTCTCTCCACTGCCAGGGAGAACTGTGTGCTACAATGATCCAGTACATACTCTGCCATTTATCCAATCAGACATGGACAACTTGGATGATTCACACTTGATCGATGAACAAATACTGACTCAGGCTTATCTTTTACTCAAAGTCCCCTTAAAGTAAACTGGTCAAAGTACAAACTTTCTTACACATAATCTCAAAAAGATACACTTTTTTTTTTAAGCTATTCCGACCAAATACTGAGTAAAAACATGTTTTAATGTTTGATCAACTCATGGTTTGCACATGAAAACAATTGTGAGAACATACTTGACTGTGCAACCTTACGTGCAAATAAAACTTAAAACTTGAAAAAATAAACGTTGGATAACAGTTATTATAAACCAGTATACATACCAAACAAAGATGTCTTTTAAAGTTAATAAAATGATCAGAAGCACCACATCTTTAAAGTATAAACTGCATGCTTCAATCCAGATCAGTTTGCTCCATAACCCTCCTGAACGTACTCTACATCCACTGCTCTGATCAGGTGTGGAGACCAACTTTCTCTGAACAAAGACTCTTTTTAACCTCAGGAAAACTAGACACCGAAACTGGCTGAAATGTGAACCGTGCATTCCCTAGTGGTGATTCCCTCAGAATGTGATGTGTGTGTGTTTGTTCCCCGCCAAACCTTGCTGCTGAATATGTTTGGTTTGGGTGGACTTCAGAAGGACAGAGTAAAGGTTGGATACTGATCTAGCGAAATGACCAAGAGTCTCTGTGGTGCGTGGGTGCCATCTAGTGGTGGAATTATAACATGGTTACAACCTGCTGGTAGGTTACTGCAGATCAGCAAGTGCATGAATATGTAGATACACAGACTGTAACACCCAACACTAGCAAACACATTTCTAAATATCTGTTCAAACAAAATATACAGGAAATTGTGAACGTGGTAACCCAACATTTATTCCTCAGTAGATCGGTGAGTCTAGGGCATGTACCAAATTAAGGGACAGTTCATGGTAAAAATATCTATCAAAACAAAACACAGTAACAGTACTTGGAGTAGTACTGTTGGACAGTTGGGAACTTTAGCCACTGCCATCAGTGTGTGAATGTTTCCAAGTCTCTTTACCATTTAGCAATAAGTTGTGAGCTAGGGACTGGGGGTTGGGGGTTTGGCTGGTAGTTTGACAACAGGGACTAACCTAAACCTACCCAGGAGATATACTCTTCCTCTTACCAGGGTTTTCACTCCTCCCGTTTTAACATAATGCACTTGTGAACATTTCTAGAGAATTTCAGGAGGACTTCCCTTGAAATCCTCCTAGCTGTTCTGGTTGCTCACAGGTTCAAGTCCAGTTGTGTCTCCTCCTTACTTAAAACCTTAAAAACCCTCCTGGAATCACAGTATAAATGTTTCACTAAAACTCTGTTCCATCATTACTGAATATGCAGCTTTTTGTGCTTTTTTGTGTACTTGTTTCCTGGGTGTGTGTCTCTGTGTGTGTGTGTGCTTTTTCATTGTTTCTTTGATAGCAGCATGTTTGCCTTGAATGTACAAGTTTTGTTTTTTTTGCTCTGTGATTCTGTTTACAGGTCATGCCCACTGTTGTATAAGTTCAGGGCTTTGTAAGAATTGAATGTGTCTTGATCACTGTACTCATGTCCTCATGAGAAGAATGTGAGGAAGACAAAAAACCACAGGACAAAATGGTCTCAAAGAGATTGAAGCTCACAAAGAAGGCAGGAACAGGAGCCATTCCACAAAAGATTAACGAGGCCAAAGGTGTTTGGAATGAAGTGACAGTCACTACTTTCATTACTTCAGCTCTCACGGCCGACCTTTTGGAGCATCTGGACTATCTTGACTAAACCCACAACACAGTGGTTCCTTTGTTTTGACCACCTTCTCTGCTTGTCATCCAGAGTACACAGAACCCTTTTTACACAGTTAACTGAGTCTTCTTCTTCCATCACTCCAATGTTTTTTCACACAGATTTGAGCCTGAGTTTTTTTGCTTTACCAATTGATTCCTTACCACCCACAGAAACTACACCTTTAAAAGATTGTGTTTCTACAGTAAGTGCTGGTTCAATTTAACTTCCCACTGTGTTTTCTACTCCTTAAATACAATATTCTGTTTGTAGGTCCTGCATGGTCACTCTCTGCCCAGACAATGACCATGACAGATGTCCTTGGTGCCTTGGAAATGATCACCTAAGGTTAGCGCTGACAGATCATGCTTACAATAATTGAGGCTGAATGCATCAGCAGAAAGAAGCAAAAAAAGTTTGAGTTTTCTTGCAGCAGTATTATTGAGGCTGTCTTTCCTCAGGTTTGCCTGCATGCAGTATCTCACCAGGTTCTAAGCTCTACAGGCACACACAAGACAAAGCCTCTAGCAATAAGAAGAGAGGGATGAATGTTGAACTTTTGACTCTTAAACTAGATTCTCTTGATGAAGAATGATATGTATTTGAAACTCAATTTCCCACCTTGTTCTAGCTCGATCCACCACTCTTAAACATCTGGACTTCATGCCTCGATCAAGCCATGGGGGCAAAAAACATCATTCAGTGTGCTCCTGAGGCTCAGAGGCAATAGGAATCACCTCACCTGGACGATCTCAGGGTAACTTATCTGTCCGGTGTGAAGGGCAGTGTGACCAAACTTTTCACCTAGAAGCTACCTCAGGATCTGTGAGAGTCACAATGAAGGGAAAATCGACTTGTTTAATAAACACTGATACACTGTCCTCTGTGATTCTCCTTATTGGGGCAAGATGCACTGGCACACTCTTTGCCAGAACACCTCCTGTATGCCTTCCCTCTTTGGGGCGGCTGTGGCTCAGTTGGTAGAGTCGGTTGTCTCTTAACCGGAAGGTCAGGGGTTTGATCAACAGCTCAGACAGCTACAGGTCCGATGTGTCCTTGGGCAAGACACTTAACCCAAAGTTGCTCCTGCTGCCTCGTCGGTGGCGCATGAATGTGTACAAATTGGATTAGTTACTTCTGATGGTCTCACTACATAGCAACCTCTGCCATCAGTGTGTGAATAGGTAGGTGTGACCTGTGATGTAAAAGACTAGAAGAGCGCTAGACAAGTTCAAGTCCATTTACCTCTGCTTCCACTCATGCTGGCACTCCATCCAGTGGACAGATGCAACCACACAGGGTCACTGACAGCACTGAACTTCTCCCGGGGTTGACCCTACTCCTGCCTTGCCCTCTTCCAATCTATACAGGATCTTGTGTCACAGCAGGTGGGCTCATTTGGAATCCCAAATTTGTAGTGCAGGCGATCACCTTCAGCTGTCAACATGGCTGACCTCAACTAGCTCTCTGGTAGAACCTTAATATTTACAAAAAAGATAATTTCTAGGAACTTTTTTAGGCCCTGATAACCAGTGATAACAAGGAGCCTCACACAGGGTTTTTAAGGGCTTGAAAATGTTGAGAATTCGAAAGAACAAAATGTTAACCAGTCTTTTCATTTCCCTGAGATGACAACCTATTCCTTTAAAGGTATCAGTACTATGTTTTTAAAACAGTTTAATGTTACTCTAAAGCTTTTACCAAAGACCTTTTCTTTTTTTGTTATGATAAATAACATTTGAATCAACTTTGTTCTTCAATGCACTTTTCACTTGCAGCATATCCAGATAAGAAGAAATGCTATATTTAGTCCCAGTAAGATAAGTATTCATTTTCAGTGAGAGCCTCATACACGTGCATACAGTAAGCATTTACCTGGAGCAGTTTCCACTTGTATTTGTATTGGCGCTGGTGCAACTTTAGAGTGTAGTCAAGGTCATGTTATTATCATGCTACAGGACTCTATGTGAACCCCGTGTTGATTGACCCTCAGCCAGTTCAAGCATTTAAACACGGGGTGAACAAACTTGTGGCACTTTGTACTGACATCAGTTTAAAAAAAGAAGAAAAAAAGGTCAATACCAGAACAAAAAACACAACACTAAGGAACTGTAAAAGTAAAGAACATTTATTGCATGTCTCCTTCAACACACTTTATTATACAACATCCCACAATAAGCTAATCTCCCTTAGTGAGATGAGCCTACCGTTACAGTTTTTAATATACAAGGTGACCATTGTCAGACTTCTGCTCCTCGAGGGGAATCAGTGAGCAAAGTAAGAACAGGACTGATGCAGAACACGAGGACAGGGACTTCTCCCCTCTCTAGTAAATCAATAAAACATGATGTGATTGGAACAAGTCCATTAACCCAAGCAGCAGCAGAACGTCCTTACGTTTAGGAAATCGAGTAAACAACAATGAAGCAAAAAGTGAGGGTTATAATGCATCATGTTTAAATGCTTTAAATGATAGCTACAGCTGCGATGATGTGAGGTAGCTGCAGAATTCATTTGGAATGTTAAATGAATGAAGTGAAGCCCTGTTACAAAATATTATCAAAATGTGATCCCTTGGTGCAAAGAGAAGACGACAAGCCAACGAATACGTGAACTTGTGCTAATTCTTTTTGTCCTTTCAAAGATGCTATCTGACATTAGAAATAAACCAAACAGATTTAATTCTTAAGTGTTAAATTGACTTTTAAACCTAAAGACTCGTCTACCAAATAAACCCCCTAAAACACCACTCACAACTCTGAGCCCTCATGCCATTATTTTGTTTACATTAGAAACCAATCATGAGGGAGAATCATAACCCCCTAACCTTATATACAAGCTAAAGTGCTTTGTGATACAAACAACAAGTTGGCACTGTGTTAGCATTTTGTAACAACACCACATGATGCTCGATTAGAACTGGCAAAGAGGTGAATGTAACTTTCAATTTAACCATTTAAGTATTTTGACTTTTCCAGATTTATTTGTAAACTGAAGTTGTAGTCGCAGTCAAACTCTGCTCACATTGACATAATTAACTCAATGTAGAGACTGTGTCGGAGATAATAAGAGATGTAAAAGAAATGTGAGCAACTTAATTTCAAACTTCACTTCAATGACTGAAATAGAAAAAACTTGAATATAGTTTTGACTAAAGTGTTTTTGGTAATGTGATGGTAATTTTGTGAAGTCTTCAAATAACCTAGCTGATATTTAAAAAGGAGGGTAAAGGACAATAAACCCAAAACATTAGATCAAAACATTCACTGTCAAAATCAATCTGTTTGGGCCTTCTAGGCTTCCTTAGACCGAAGCAAAGTCTGTCAAAACAAATAAAATAAAATAAAAAGCCATTTGTAATGAAAAAGAGAAAAAGATCTCTACCTGGTAATTCTTTTGATTCAGATAGTCGAAAGATGATACAGAATTGGATCAGGTCTGTGTGAAGATTTACACTTCAACTGAACATGATGAATATAATCCTTACAAGTGTGAGAGAACTGAGCTGGATCAGATTCTCTTCAAATACTTTGATGGGCTGATTTTGAATCAGAAAGCACAAAAAGCTCTTCACAGGAAGAAAGATCCAGGCACAGCCGTTACAGTGGCAGCATGGAGGGTACATGTTTAGCCCTCTGCTGCCATCTACTGTTATTTTATGATCAAGGAAAACCATTCAGTAGCTTTACTTAAGACGTATGATGACAGAGCAGGGATCCAAAAGAACAGTTTCTTATTGCAAAAATATGTTTGATATTTTGAGGGTTTTTTTTTCCCACTTTGTTTTCAGTCCATATTTTTTCAAATGTAATGGTGTGTTGTGGCCCAGCTTTATTGTGCTGGTGCTTTCACTGTGTTTGATCACACTCAATACCACACGGGGGGATTTTGCACACGTTCCAGAAGTCTGTTCAAACTTGAAGTTCATTGTTGAGGAGTATCAATCCGATGTTCTTCTTATTCTTTATTCTTGAGTTTATGGCCTCTGACATCCTGCATCAATCAGCTTTTCAAGCATCTAATCCAGAGAGATTTTTTCCCCTGAATTACTTCTTCTTCTCCTTTTTTTGTAAAGTCTGCTTCGATGCTCAGTTGGCCATGCGCTGGGGAACCTCAGGTAGGAGAGAGGAGAAGAACGTTTTGAAGAAAACCCAGGTGGTCCACATCATTGACACCCTGTGAGGAGGCACTAAAACTGCTGTCATCGGTTCTTGTCCGTCTGCTGCAGGAGCTGGTTCCTCATGTTGTCTGCCAGCAAGCTCGTCATCCTATTCAGAGAGGAAGTCAAAAAAGAAGAAGAATCGTTATCAAACAGATCATTTATGGCCAGGGGTTTGGAGCATTTCATAAAGTAAAAGTGTCAAGTAATAGTTCTGCTTTATAAAAAAGGGCCGTCCATGTCTGCATGCAGGCTTACCCAAACCCAGACTGTAAATTCAACCAAGAAAAAGCCCTAAAGCCTAACATACAAAGACAGATACTCCAAAACTTCAATCAAATCCATGCTAAAATATGAGGGATTTCTTTCTTACTGGGTTTAGGTTCTGGTTCCTGTTCTCATTCTGCTGATTGTGCTGGACCTCAGGGGGCTGTGGGGGGTTTGGTTGTTGGACCTGTCCTTGCCTTCTGAAGGGAAACCAGCCAGCCGTGTGTCTTGGAAAGAAGAAAAGACACAGAACCATTTATAAAAAAAAGCAGTATTCACATAAATTCATTGACTAGCAGATCACGTGTAAAAAAATGGAATGATCACTTAAAAGTCATCGCAACATTTTCTTATTTACATATGGAGCAGACAAGGAGAAATTACATTTTGTTGAGTTTAAGGTTTGTTCACGGATGGACTTAAGTCCAATATTCTGTCCCTTTGGTTTGTTTTCCGTATGGAGTGCATCATATGTTAAAATGATTCTAATATGTTGCCCACCCTGTTAACATACATGTGAAGAGTAAAATATTAGGAACACTTTAGACAATAAGACCACCTGTCCAATCAGTGCACAGTAGAGGTGAGGTAAAAAAATCAATACAGCATAGTATCGAGATATTTTGTGTGGCGATATTATATCGTCTCATGGCGGCCAAGTATCGATAGTTTTGACATGATATTTTAGATATGCTTTTTTAACTGCTGAAGGGGTTGCACAGTTCATTTTGAACAAGTTGCATTATTAAGAATCCATGTTAAAGTACAAAAAAAGACTGAAGTGTATGAGGATAAGAGAGTGTGACATGTTAAGTAAATGAACAACGTGGCCTTAGCCGACGATAAGAGTGTTGATGTGGAACTATGTGGAGGCCGCCAGATGGAGCTTGAACAAATAACACCCCCCACATGTGAAACTCGACTGTGACTTCTCAAGAAAGGCTTGTGTTATAGTTTTATGTTTACATGATGTTTACTCACATAGCATGAAGAAACAAAGATAAGCCAGAGTTATCACAATACACAAAGAGACGCACACAAACAACAAGTAAAATAGTTTAAAAAATATGAGAGGTCATACAACTTTTTTTGCTTTATGAGTTAATTAAAGAGACAGTGACTACATCAGTCATTTGAATCAAAACGAGTGTAAGGAAGTGAGTAACCACAGCCTGCTTCAGTGGAAAGTCCTTTTAAAAATGTTTTTAGTACCACTGTTCCATCTCTGTTTCTCAGCTTTTCTACTCAGATGTTATAAGTGATCCCCTTCCATACTGAGACCCTCTAGACCTGAATGAGACCGCACAGTTTTTATTTGCTTATTAACAGCTGAGATAGTATGGTGCAGTACAAACAGAAAGAGATTTCAAAATGGCACCTTTTTAAAAAGATAAACAATACTTATTTATCTAATATAAGCAGTATGAGCTGTTCCCTCTGCAGTAATAATTATTCACTGGAGAATCACTTCAGACAAGTCTGCCCTTTGTTAGGCAAACTTTCAAAGTATGAGGAACCATTGCCTACTTAGTTTCAATATCTTTAGTCTTTTAGCCACAAACCCTAAAAGAGTGTCTGTTTGTTGTTGTTTCTACGAGTCATAGATTCTACATAAAAAAGGGGAAATAGGAGCATTTTCAGGTGTCCATGTGGATTATTCCTTACACACAACTTGCCCTACTCCTCCTGACAGGAAACACTCCAACTCTCTTGTTAGAATTAAAAATATGACTGGGCTAACTTATATTTGAAACCCATCAAACTGGAAGGATTAGTCTGACAAGAGCTACGAAATCAAACCAGAAAATGTAACAAAAATCAAACTAAATATATAATAAAATATATGTAATAATCATATATCAATCAAAACTATCATAAGATAAGATAATCCTTTATTCATCCCACAACGGGGGAATTTACAATGATCATGAGAGGCGCAGGTAGCCTAGTGGCGCGCCTCATGTATGGATAATAATCTGACCTGTGGCTCCTTTCCCGCATGTCTTTGCCCACTTTCTCTCTCCCTGAATTCCAAATATATCCACTGTCTTACTCTACAATAAAGGCACATCTTAAGTACCATGAAATGATCTGTAGCATATTTATATGTTTTAAAGATTTATTTTGGGGGTTTTATGGATTCATTCAGAGATATGGATAGCACCAGAAACCAGGGAGAGAGAGTGGGGAACGACATGTGGGAAAGGATCCACAGGTCGGATTGAAAGCCGGGCAACCCGCTCTCGAGCACCATAGCCTCCGTACATGGGGCACGTGCACTAACTGCTAGGCTACTGACACCCCAGGATATTATTTTTCAAATGACTTTTTGGTTAACTGACTAATAGTATCCATCATGAGCCCTTTAATCTCATCTGAAATTCAAAAAGTCACTGTCTGATCCAATGTTTAGTTTACTCTACGAGTCGGCTAAAGCATGTCGCTGTCAGCAAGTTATATTGTTTTGATCTTTTCTTATTTCTCATCCATTCCTGTGTCACTGGATAAACAAAGCAGCTGATGACGGTGTTTGCCTGCAGCCCAGCCTTCAGGATCTGTACCCTTGAAAACCTGTTATACCAAAGCTATAATAACAAACAAGTGAAAACAGCTGGGCCAGTGTACTGTGTGTACCTTACAGAATTAAACCCAATGACTGTGGCTCACTGGTAAAGATATCAGACGGGATTTTTATACATTTGATCAGCTGGTTAACTAGGCTCTTGTTCTTGGCATTTTCTAAATCATAATGATTCTGTTTTCCACTTTCCATCCATTCAGCTGACTCTGTTTCTGCTTTTAAAAGCTTTATATGTGATTTTTCACACTTAAATGTAGAAATCATGTATATCTTCTGAAAATAACTCTGAGAGTCATGACTGTCTACAATGGGTGTAACACCCGAGTCCCACTGTCTGTGATGTTTTCAGAGTTTTCAGAGTCCTATCTTCACTTTGTTTACATCGCCTGGACGGTCGGCTGACTCCTCCCCTCACGTATAAAAGTTGTTTAATTGAGGGACTAGAGAAAAGAAGAATAACATACTGTACTCATTGCTTAACTGTGTTTCTAGATCACGCTCATTTCAGGTAAATTTACATGCAGTGTGAAGATACGAGCATAATAAAGATTGCTAGCATTAGCATGCTAACACAACAATGCAGCGCGAGTTGTTTCGGTTTCATGCTGGTGCTCAAGGGCGACATCTGCTGGATCAAAAAATCGCATGTAAAGCCATTAATACAGCCAACCTTAAAAACATTTTTTTCAGACTTGTCTTTTAGCTGACATCATTTAATCAGAGCTCCGTCATGCAGATTTGAACTCTCCTGTTTTATTGTATTTACTTTCATTTGTCATAACTGTATGTCTGAATCTTTGCTTCATGTATCTGTAAGTGTGATCCTCTTTTTTAAATGACTTCTGTAAAATTTTATTATTATTATTATTATATTATCAGTGACGTGACATGTTAATCTTGAAATTATATTCAGAAAAACATCTTAACTCAATTTGAAAACATAAAGGTTCATAGTGCTTAGATTTTGACTTACAGGTACATGAGGAAGAGGGTGCTCATCACCAGCAGAAAGCGACTCAGGTTGGAGTTGAAGTACACGATCATGAGCAGAACACCTAATCTCGCAGCGGTGTACAACCAGTCCAGCCAATCACGCTCCATATCCTCCTCGTCCTCCATGACAGGCCCCCCCTGGGCATTCATCCGCATGTTCTGGTTGGCCTCACCAGGGTTGATGAAAGCTGCATCTTGCGCTGGGTTCTGATTGGCTTGCAGGTTGTCGATTGGGTTTTGATTGGCTAAGGGGGCTGCTACTGGCACATGTTGGGCGTGAACAGGAGGGTACTGGCCGATTGTTGGAGCTGGTGCAGAAGGGACGGTCCCTGCAGCGGCCAACGCTGCCTGACTGTTACACATGAGACAAACATGACAACTATTAGACACCAGCTGTGTGAAGCTGTCAGCCCTCCATGAGGTTCTAATGGCTTAAGAAAAGCAGAATTAATATATTTGATAAAATAATATAACTCACTATTGCATGTAATACTGTCTAGCATAGACATGCTGCAGCCACAGAAGTTGTTGAGGGCTGTACAGGGAGTAGGTGGGAAAGGCTGGTTGGGTGATCTGAGTTGATCTGGCCCTGCAGGGAAAGATGAAAGACTGTTAGCGTCTGTTAAAAAAGGAAGGGTAAGTGTATGTGACATTTTGACATCACTTATCTTCATATGTGCAAATCATGTAAGTGTTTCAATAGGTATGACACGCCCTCTTTCACTTCCCTTAGGAGTAGGTAATGCAGCAACTTACAGATCAAGGGTTTGAATAAAGTAGCCTTAATAACAGATCATAACATATGAATATGCTTCTTTAAGTTCTATGTAATATAGGCCGCTTCAAAGTTTGATGTCATTGATCTTATAGACAGTTTTATCAAGAGAAAATATTTCATGTTATGTTATATTTTGTGGGAACCAAACACTGAAATGAGCAAATAAATCAAATATGAAATGCAAGAAATGAAGACAACTTTTGAGTTTTCATACTGATGTCATTAAGTGTCAGTAAAAAGTCGTTTCCTTTCAATGTCCACACAATCAGGCAGAGATGCACTGATACACTTTCATTTCAGCTCAGATCCGATTCTGATCATTTTTTAATCATAATTATTAGTTCTATTCTTGTTGGTATTATGTGTAAGGCTACACAAAACTGTAATAAACTCGGCAATGCATTGGTTACTGAAGAAACAAAAATAAACAAAAATACATACAAATTAAAAAAACATTTCAAAGAAACAAAAGAATCAGAATTTGTGCTGGCTGCACAAACAAACACCAGCAACAAGTGTAAAGGTTTGAAAATGAAATATTTTAAACTGAAGTGTGAGAATTGTAATTTTATCATATAGAAGGAGCTGAACAATTTGAGTCTGTAGACCTGCTCTGTTTACACTCATCTGGACTTCACATGGACTTTCTACTTGAGAGCTGGCAGGGCAAAGGTAGTTTAATGTCCAGTAAACCTGATATAGACATTTGCTTCTCACAAACAGATCCTGTAGGTGAAGTCTCCCTATAAAATCAGGGTTGCAGTGAATGCACCAGAGGGGCTTTAAAGGGTCAAGTGTCCCTTTAAACGGTCACATTCACCTGATAAAAGTTTTTTTTTTAAATTGTGAAAAAGCAAAATCAGAGGTCTGCAAATGTTAATAAACAAGAGTAGAGCAACCTATTCTGGCTTACATTGCAGCAGCAGGCCATGTAGGCGTTTCTGGTGGAGACACTGGGGCATGTGTGTGGGCTGGAGCAGCAGGTGAAGATGGACTTGTCTGCCTCCTCTGTCTCAGTTCTGGTGTGCTGGGAGTCTGGTCTGTGGAGGACGGGCTGCTGGGACTGGGTGAAGCAGAGGCTGCCGCGGGCCTTGGGCTGGAGGGTTGTGGCAGTTGTGTCGCTTTGGTCTGCATAATAAAAAGTTTGAATTTTTTTTAATTCTTAGCAATGTCTGAACTAAAGCACAACCACTGTAGTCGTTATGAACAATCAGTAGATATGGGTCTTATTGTCTTACATGAACAACCACCTTTGCAGTATCTGACTTCAGTGATTTATCTTTAGCTGTACTTTAGATCTCAGAACTGAAGCTGAGCTCTGAAGCGTGACAGTGACAGTGAAACCGTTTCACTCTGTGCTGTTATGAAAATGAGGAAGGAGGTGAAGAGATGCACCTGTCAGTCTCTGAACCTGCTGCGACTGATGTGTCACAGGAGACTGGAGCGCCATTAAAACCCCTAAAGATGATGCATGTTGTTAGATACACCAAACTGTAAGCATCTATGAAAAATTCTCAGAAATATATATAAAATGATGGATTCCTATGGCTTTGATAACTGCTGGAAATATTTGAGGTAATGTAAGTGGAAATATATATAACACAGGTTTATACATTTTAATCAACTTAGATATTGGAATGTTAACATTGTAATCAAATTCAGTATAAAGGTTAATAACAAAACAACATTTAACTTTCAGTGTTGACGCCCAATTAATATTCGTAAGATGAAAGAAACAAGCGGTGGTAAGATGTGCATTAGAACAAGGGAGACATTTTGGACTTCGGCAATAATTGTTAAAGCATGCAGGGACCAACTCAGCCTATATCCAGTGATTTGCCAACATCGCTTCATGTCTTATAATTGGATTACTTTTGAGTGTTGGGATGAGTTTCCAAAATTGAAAAAAATAAAGAAATGCCCAAGATCACAAGGCCCTGTCCTGCTGCAGATAAATCTGACAAAAGCCACAGCCTGGGGTCACATTGGGTTTTAATACCAAAGATTGAGGCACAGCAGTAACAGTAACATTGTTATAGCTTTACAACCAGATTCATGAAAATAATTAAACTGTCTAAGACTTCACATTACGCACGGCTTTCAGACATTTCAACATAACATAACATATGTTATTATATTGTTCAGTCATTTGACAAAAAGTTCCTTTTCCATGCACATTCACTCGTAAACTTCAGAATGTCGTTATATGATCATCTCTTCATCAACACATTAGAAACCCCTGAGTGCTCAACAAAGCTACAGGACTTCTCATTTGTTGTGTTTTATTCCTTTAAAGGGATATTATTGTTTAAATAAAAACATAGTCCAAAAGTAAATGGCTCTCCGATATCAAGGGAAAGCGGTGACATTTTATAAAATATACAGCATACGCTTAAACCAAAATGTTTTTATATGTAGAATTTTAAAAATGTGTCTCATGAGCCAGTGTAATAGTTATGCTTCCTGCTGTGCTGCTGTCCTCTACAGTACTTAGTACACTCACTTTGATAAGTACCTCATACAACCCCTATTAAAAAAACACAAACTAAACCTTATCTACTGCAGATTTGCCACTTTTGTGCTAGAAACGCACCACTACACTTGCTGAGCCCTCCCATATTCTTTTTTTCAGGAGTCTCTTAGTTTTCTAAAATCAACATATTTTCTGTATCTGTTGCTTTTTGTTCCTACTACATATTTTTTTCAGTACAAATGCTGCATTCCTATTTACTGTATTTCTGCCTTGACATGCCAAATATGTAACCACATCTTTCCTGCACAACTTTCATTCCCATTTTCTCTCCTTCTCTGTTGATGAAAAGAGTGTACCAAATATTTAATTCAGTCGCTGCAGCACTCTCTTCAGATGTTGATGACCCCTAGTTCCAAAGAGCCAGCAGACTTGTCGATGGGATGGCTCACACAGAGCAGCCTCTCAAAGCTTTGATTATCTGTCATTAATGTCTCTGCAGTCTGGCTGAGCTGTTCGGACAAAAGACATTCACATTACAAGGATAGTCCACAGTTTCCTGTCAGCTATAGTTGGATGTCCGATAAATTGCTTCCAAAACGTATAATAATGTTTGGAAACAGTACATACTGCAGCTTTATGAGCAGCTGTACAGAGACTCTACTGATGAGGAGAACTAGTAAAGTAAAATGTTATCAACAAACTGGAACACTAGAAAACATGAGCTCATTCCTTTTTTTGATATTAGAGCTTATAAACTACAGATCAGACTATTTTACAGTAAACATCCAACTACCACACATCAGTCAGTTCATATGACAATGTGACAATGTTGTTAATGTCATTTGATTGCTTTTGTAGAGAACTCAAAGAATTTTAATTTCTCAAGTAGAGAAAGATCTACTGTACGATCCATATATAACACACCCCATATCTGAGTATTTATTAAGCAGTAAAGAACTTTTGAACTCTGTAGTCACACTGCTTCCTCCGCTGTGCTATCAGGATATTGACATGAACATATTCCATCAGGTATTGATTTATATGTCGCAGCCTTGTTTTTTGTTACTACTTCAAGAATTACCTATCAAACAGCTTTTTAATGTTTTTTGACCCCTCAGGGATTAAAACAGGGCTCGTCCAGGATTTGAACCCGGGACCTCTCGCACCCTAAGCGAGAATCATACCCCTAGACCAACGAGCCGTGTCTGAAAAACATGAAACAGACGTTTATATTCCCGTCCCCTGAAGTTATAGCTCTGAAGTTATAGTTCTGAAGTTCAGCCCCTCAACTGGTGATGTGGCAGCTGTAAGACCACTGTCTGTTGCTGAACAGCGCCCTCTGCTGGGAAAACTTATCACACAGTCTCTCATCTTTACATAATACAATAACATACATCAAAACAGAGCAAAAACATTGTGTGTAAAACCACAATAATATGTAATGTAAAAAGCTTAATTAGGTATTTCTGGAGTTCAAATGGTATGAAATGAAGACACAAAAGCACACAGTGAAACGTTGAAACTATCATGATCATGAATTTAAAAATGTAAATAACCAGTTTTTGTTGTTCTCCATGCAAAATTAAAACAACACTAATATTCCTAAGAGGAGTCTGGATCCAATAAACGAGTAGGTTTAAAGAAGCAAAAAAGATCCACACACCAAGGAGTCTGAGGAAGGGCATGTTGGCTCGTCACTTGTTAAATAAATCCTTTAACTGGAGCTCCTTGGTGTGTGTGATTTTCCATGCAAACATCATATTCTGGATGAGAATAAAAACAAAGTAGGGTTCAAAACATGGTTTTGGGAGGGCATGTAAATAAAGTAATTTGCATTCATTTAAAAGTGGGAAGGTTGAATTTGTTTCTGTGAAAACCAAGGACACTTTTCAGGAACAACAATGAGACCTATAGACTGTAAAGAAATCAAATCTCTGCAGCTAACTTGTGAATTGACTTTCTTAATTAGCTTACTTTTTTCATTTGGGTAAATATAAAGAGTATATTGCAGATAACTGCCAGCCTTTTCATGTATAAATATAGTTTTTAAATGTGATGTGTTTGTAAATATTCATTCAGTTAAAAAAAATCCTTCTGGAACCCATTTGTTGATAAATACGATGGTAAAATATTTATTTTCTCATCATCATTGAATGTAATCAAAATACATACTGTCCTGAGTTGGGGTTTGTGCGATCTGCTATAAGGTGCAACCACATTTGACTGTCAGTATCAGCCATAGGATATGAAACCCCAAGTTTGATTTTTAAACCTAAAGCAATAACCAGAAGCTATGAGGAACTTTACTTATGTCTTGCTTATTTTCACTTTTATACATGTTTACTACGATAGCAATACTACTTTAGGCTGCAGGCTACAGTTTGAGATTCACTGTAGTTCAGTTTGAATTTGATACGGTATGAATTATTTAGTTTTTAATTGTCATGCTCTGTTGCTTAGATATATTTATAAATTACATGGAAATATGTAAAGCTAGGCAAATGACACTACTAGCAATGTATGTTCACTGAAACACAAACATTCAGCTTGTGTGAGCTTGTATGGATTTATAAGCAGGACTTGACTTGAACTACTGCCTGTTCCATGCTCCTACACAACTATGCAAAAATACTTAGTCGGCAGCAATCACTCTCACAACAGCCATGAAATAAAAACAGTGACACGTTTGAACATACTGTAACACTATATGAAATTAAAAAAGGGCCCATTAACTAACTGAATATGCTAATTAAGGAATTGAATGAAGATTATAAATTAGCCCAAGCCCAAATAAACAACAGCCAACTCTCCCACAGCAGGAAAGATGAGAGAGATAGAGAGAGAGAGAGAGAGAGAGAGAGAGAGAGAGAGAGAGAGGATGGGGACAAAGGGGGAGGACATTACACGGTGTGTGGGCGTGGTCAGTACAAGCCACACCCATGGATGTTGTTGGATGATGATGATTACGGTCACGGCATGACATGATCATGTTTCTGTACAACATATAATAGCCTAGTGGTTGGTATTTCGGTTTGAAGGCGTTGACTATGAGTAAACTTGCCAAACTGGTCTTTATTTATTTTCTTTCATCATATCTTACCGTGGTGGTATATTCTAGTGGCCTATAGATCATTAGCTAAATACCCTGTAAATATAAATTTATTCTGTGTGATTGAATTCTGAATTGTGTTCATTTTCTTTGACTTAATTTAAACTTTTTAAATTTTGGAGGCTTTGGCATTCACCAGACATTACTCTTACTAGCCTACTGATTGTTTTCCAACTAAAGAAATTTAAGGGAATGCTTTCTGCAAGTGTTGCATTTCATTATTTCAAGAGAGAAATAAAATGATTGATTGGTCAAAGGTAATACAACGATTGTACACTGGAATAATAATTCAGCCGTTTCAGTTAATTCAATCCAAGTTACTCACTTTCCAACAGACAAGGTTTTCCAAGGTTAATATCTACTGAAAATTACAAGGGGGGTCGTTTTTTTGTTTTGGATTTTGAAAAATTTTGAAAATTTCAAAAAAATCAGAGAATCGAAAAATACCAAGTACTTTGAGTTTTCTGTTGTATCTTTCATCACAAGAAGTACACTGATTTACACAACCTACTTTTTTGTGCTCATGATGATTTAATATTGGGTCTAACAATGAGTACTGTTTTTAATAAAGTGTCTTGTGATGACATTTGTTATGAATTGGCGATATACAAATAAAGATTAAGAATTTAAAACAAAAAGGCAGAACCCCCCCCCCCCCCCCCCTCTCTGGACCAACCCAAAAATCTAATCCTCTTCCGTAAAATTGGAACGAGATTACGTGTATGAAGTGAATTCCCATATTATTTCCGAAATAAACGATCTTCGGAGCCGACATATTCGCGCATGCTCAGAAGGTGACGAATTACCAGGCCTCCACGTCTGAGCACGAACGGACAGTAACCAATCAGCGGCGGCCACCGTGTGTTTGGAAACAACATTCTCCTTCTTAAAGTCCCGGATGACAGCTTCAAGAAAGACATATCTAGCTAGACCGAGTCCCACGACTTTGTCTTTGTTGAGGATTATTTGTTTCACTTTTACTTTCTTACAAACCGAATCACACCACTTTTCTTTGTAAAACTGGAGCGACTGAGAAACAGTTTTACAAAGAAAAGAGACTTTAACGAGGGGAAGAAAAAATGGATGTGAGGGATTCTCAACAGACGACGATTACTATTTTCGTCAAAACGCCCAACCAGGCGCAGGAGGACCAAACTATTGAAGGCGTCTATCTAAACTGGACTGTGAGGGACCTTAAAACGCACCTGTCGACAGTTTACCCAACTAAACCGGTGAGTTATTGTGAGGTGGAGAAGCTAGCTGGCTAATGCTAGCGGAACTAGTGTTCTGGAATGTGATGACGTCAGCCAGCTGCTGCCAAGTTAACAGCTGTTTTTGTTATTGTTTTGTTTTGATACATACAGATATTATTAGATATTATTAATTTATAGGTGGCATATAGTGATGCATTAAGAATATTTCTCAAATGACCAACATGGACGAGTGAAAGTCAAATGTTTGTTAGTAATATCGCCACATTACAGGCTGTATTGAGAAATTGTATGTATAAAACTACGTGTCGAATAATTGGTTCAGAAAACGATATTTTTATCCCTTTTGTTGATGTCCCTTATTGATATTTATTTAGCTTTTTATGTGGATATGGACCTATTGGTTTAAAGTAAAGTAATGGCAAACTAGGAGTTTAGTGGGCCCCAACTGGTTGTCATTGAATGTATTTTCCTTGTACTGAATGTACAATTCCTTACATAAACACAACATACAGAGGGGTATAGTCACGTGTGGGGATGTTAAACAGATAAAACTGTTTCCACCAGCTATTACTGTCATTTATAAGAAAACTTCAGTCATGACTCAGTAGAGTTATTTCTAAAGCTGTGCGTATGCTGCATATCATTTATCTGTCCATCTGCACTTGGGATTAGAATACCTGGTTTATAAAGTGTTGACAACATTCAACAAGTCATACATTTGTGAAGCTTTGATAATCCGTCACAGTTGTTAAATTCCTAAAGAATTTTAATAACGTGTTTGCCAAGTTTAATCCATTCTGGAAGACTTCAGTTTCCTTTGGATCTGTTTGCTGTAGAGATGACAGAGAAAAGATGAGCAGAGGACGATCTATGCTTCATTGAGATTTAGTTGGTTCTTTTATGCATTTGCACAACTGAGGTTGAGGTAACACCAGACAGCAGACTTCACAGTATCCTGGACCAAGTGACAAGCCAAAGTAAAGTTAATAATTACTTATCCAGTCTATCTTCTCTTGGACAAATTAGCTATGTGCTTCTGACAAGGCTCAGTCAGGTTTTTCCACGTGTACACCTGAAGTGCAGTACATATCAGAATGCATAACTTGAATTACATAACTTAGACACTGAAAGAAAACACTTGTACAAAAGTATTAAAAACCGGGATTACAAACAGCTACAGCAGAAACACATTTACAATTATACACTCATACAACTTGAAAAAAATGGCCTTCAAAGTGTTTAGTTCACCCATCCAATATATTTGATTAATATGTTTTTTTAATGCTTTGACATGTACCATAGTAAACACAAAAACATGCAGCATAAACAAAGTTTGAGAAGAAATGTCAGGATCTAAGATTGTTGGGTATTGGTCTGTCCTAATACACAATGTAAATATATTGTGTGACACTTCTATCACTTCTTTAAAATCTCTGTTGTGTCCACTTCTCAAAACCAGCCATCTTATGCACACTTAATAAATAGCCTTTTTTTTCCTTTCAATCTCAGATTGTCTCTTGATTTCCACTTCTGCTCTCCTCTCGGTTGTTTTTGTTAAATGTCATTTGTGAAAACATAACCAGAACTGAAGCACCATTGCAGAATTACTTGTTGTTCACTAGAGATATGTTAACATACAAATTGAAACATACTCGTTTGGTTCCTGCAGGCTGTGACTGACCAGAGACTGATCTATGGTGGTAAACTGCTGCCCGACTATCTACACATCAAAGATCTCTTCAGACAGGTATGTGTTGCTAACAAACAGTACTAAAGCATTCTGTCTAAAGTAATATGTCATGATATTAAAGACTGACAACCACAAACACTTGAATGGAGTTAACAAGTTAATTACAGACCTATATGCTGCAGACAACAAACTAGCAGGAGAAGTTTTATCTACCCTACTTTTCTCCTAACAACCATTGTCTGATGTGTAAAAGGATTTCTATGGCCTTTGAATATGAAATAATGCTTTCTAACAAACAGTATATTATATTTCATGTGTCTTGTTTCAGTTTCTTTTTGTGTGAATATGCCCAAGGCTCATCTTGCTTTAGAAAAAACAAACAGCACTTTAGTACTGAAAAACAACCTGAAAAAGGAAGAGTTTATAACCTAATACATTTAGTTATTTTTAGAGGGCTATGGCTCATAGTGTAAACCAATAAAGATTTTTTTTTTCATTTCTCTTCCATCTTGAGACTGTATAGATGAGACCTCGAAGAATCCAGAACCAAGCGGTTCAATCTGATTTTGTTCAGGGTTGTGGGAAATAACAACAAGCTCATCTTTGTAGTGTGTAAACATTTGAATGTCGGCCTGACATGGTATTAGTCATGAAAATGTCGGGAACATGATCTCTCTTTTCCTCACCGCCCTGCTCTGTTGTCAATGTCAGGCTGGTGGTCATGTGACGTGAAATAACTACAAGAAGTCCTGGTTTTGCTGGTTTTGACATTTTTAGACTCCTTGCTAAACTTTTTGTGGAATTTGAGCGAGAGTGCAGGCCTATCTTCTTTCACATTTTTAGATTCTTTCATGCTCATGCAGTGACATTTACTAGGTTTAATATTTTAGCTCTACTCTGTGAGTGTATCTGTGTTTGTACTCTTTTGTAATCAAGCATTTATCTTCACTTTCTTAGACTGATACGAGTCCCACAATCCATCTGGTGTGTCCTATCCAGAATCTACAACAAAGACCACTAGGAGCAAGACCAAAGGTAAGAAGTGATGATGTGGACTTACTTTCCTCATGTTTTTACATGCAGCATTGTTATTTTTCAAGAGGAAATTTCATGTCATGTTTAGGGACCGTGCCTGTGATATCAATCAATCATTATTTGTATAGCACCAATTTATAGATATTTTTATCTATAAAGCCCTTACTGGAAAGCTTCCATCATATATCACCTCATTGTTACATCTGAACCCTGGTCCATTTTAACCCGAGAGAGAGAGAGAGGCTGGTTCTCCAGGTTCCTCATGCCAGGACTGACCTGGGGAAAACTGCTTTTAGTGTTAGTGCTGCAAACTCCTGGAACATTTTACAACAGGACCTGAATTTGAGCACTTTTATCCCTTATGGACACTTTAGAAATATTATTTTTAACCGCCCAATAGCTGACTGTAACTGTTTTATTTGATTTTAATTACTGACTTATCACTGTAGTCATTTCAAGCTTTTAAATGATTTTAGTGTTTTATTGTTCTTATTGATTTTATTTTCTGTAGTAGCTTTATCTCATTTCTCGTTGTTTATCATTTATGTATGTTTTCTCGGCATCGTTGTACATGAGGGTCACCCTCAATGATCTCTCCGAGAACTTAAATAAAGGTTGATGACGATGATAAGGATGAATTCATATCAAGTGTTATCTCAAGACGCTTTACAAGAGAGCATATGGGATAATATGCAGGAAGGATTTCTCCTTTGTTTTCCTCTCATTCCTGTTGTTCATACTGCCTTGTCTCTGAGGTGGAGGTCGGAGCAGGCCGTGCATGAATGAGGACGTTGGTGGTTGTGGGGACAACACAGTCTGATGCTGGTGGCTGTGTGTCAGGTGGTGGTGATGATAGGCCGACATTTAGTGTTGTGCCCTTTAGCATGACACTTAAGCAGGAATCAAACCAACGTGCCCCTTGGTCAGGAAATGATATCACTTACCAACAGGCCAAAGGCACTGACCTAAACTAAGGTTATTTTGATGTTTAAATCTGATTTTGAACTGAGAAGTTCTTGTAAGTTATGTAGCTCTGAGGTTATTCTAAAAGGCTGCTCTCACTCTGAAGAGATGTGACATTATAAAAGGACGTTTTTTGTCCACAGTCAAGTATGATGTAAAATATATAAAATAGTAAGAAAAATTGGATATTAATTTTTAGACCATTTTAAAGGGATTTGATGTTTTTTTTCTCTTAACTGATAATCAAATGCCCAAAACTTACATGTACAATATGCTGAATTTGATTACAATGTTAACATTCCAATATCTAAGTTGATTAAAATGTATAAACCTGTGTTATATATATTTCCACTTACATTACCTCAAATATTTCCAGCAGTTATCAAAGCCATAGGAATCCATCATTTTATATATATTTCTGAGAATTTTTCATAGATGCTTACAGTTTGGTGTATCTAACAACATGCATCATCTTTAGGGGTTTTAATGGCGCTCCAGTCTCCTGTGACACATCAGTCGCAGCAGGTTCAGAGACTGACAGGTGCATCTCTTCACCTCCTTCCTCATTTTCATAACAGCACAGAGTGAAACGGTTTCACTGTCACTGTCACGCTTCAGAGCTCAGCTTCAGTTCTGAGATCTAAAGTACAGCTAAAGATAAATCACTGAAGTCAGATACTGCAAAGGTGGTTGTTCATGTAAGACAATAAGACCCATATCTACTGATTGTTCATAACGACTACAGTGGTTGTGCTTTAGTTCAGACATTGCTAAGAATTAAAAAAAATTCAAACTTTTTATTATGCAGACCAAAGCGACACAACTGCCACAACCCTCCAGCCCAAGGCCCGCGGCAGCCTCTGCTTCACCCAGTCCCAGCAGCCCGTCCTCCACAGACCAGACTCCCAGCACACCAGAACTGAGACAGAGGAGGCAGACAAGTCCATCTTCACCTGCTGCTCCAGCCCACACACATGCCCCAGTGTCTCCACCAGAAACGCCTACATGGCCTGCTGCTGCAATGTAAGCCAGAATAGGTTGCTCTACTCTTGTTTATTAACATTTGCAGACCTCTGATTTTGCTTTTTCACAATTTAAAAAAAAAACTTTTATCAGGTGAATGTGACCGTTTAAAGGGACACTTGACCCTTTAAAGCCCCTCTGGTGCATTCACTGCAACCCTGATTTTATAGGGAGACTTCACCTACAGGATCTGTTTGTGAGAAGCAAATGTCTATATCAGGTTTACTGGACATTAAACTACCTTTGCCCTGCCAGCTCTCAAGTAGAAAGTCCATGTGAAGTCCAGATGAGTGTAAACAGAGCAGGTCTACAGACTCAAATTGTTCAGCTCCTTCTATATGATAAAATTACAATTCTCACACTTCAGTTTAAAATATTTCATTTTCAAACCTTTACACTTGTTGCTGGTGTTTGTTTGTGCAGCCAGCACAAATTCTGATTCTTTTGTTTCTTTGAAATGTTTTTTTAATTTGTATGTATTTTTGTTTATTTTTGTTTCTTCAGTAACCAATGCATTGCCGAGTTTATTACAGTTTTGTGTAGCCTTACACATAATACCAACAAGAATAGAACTAATAATTATGATTAAAAAATGATCAGAATCGGATCTGAGCTGAAATGAAAGTGTATCAGTGCATCTCTGCCTGATTGTGTGGACATTGAAAGGAAACGACTTTTTACTGACACTTAATGACATCAGTATGAAAACTCAAAAGTTGTCTTCATTTCTTGCATTTCATATTTGATTTATTTGCTCATTTCAGTGTTTGGTTCCCACAAAATATAACATAACATGAAATATTTTCTCTTGATAAAACTGTCTATAAGATCAATGACATCAAACTTTGAAGCGGCCTATATTACATAGAACTTAAAGAAGCATATTCATATGTTATGATCTGTTATTAAGGCTACTTTATTCAAACCCTTGATCTGTAAGTTGCTGCATTACCTACTCCTAAGGGAAGTGAAAGAGGGCGTGTCATACCTATTGAAACACTTACATGATTTGCACATATGAAGATAAGTGATGTCAAAATGTCACATACACTTACCCTTCCTTTTTTAACAGACGCTAACAGTCTTTCATCTTTCCCTGCAGGGCCAGATCAACTCAGATCACCCAACCAGCCTTTCCCACCTACTCCCTGTACAGCCCTCAACAACTTCTGTGGCTGCAGCATGTCTATGCTAGACAGTATTACATGCAATAGTGAGTTATATTATTTTATCAAATATATTAATTCTGCTTTTCTTAAGCCATTAGAACCTCATGGAGGGCTGACAGCTTCACACAGCTGGTGTCTAATAGTTGTCATGTTTGTCTCATGTGTAACAGTCAGGCAGCGTTGGCCGCTGCAGGGACCGTCCCTTCTGCACCAGCTCCAACAATCGGCCAGTACCCTCCTGTTCACGCCCAACATGTGCCAGTAGCAGCCCCCTTAGCCAATCAAAACCCAATCGACAACCTGCAAGCCAATCAGAACCCAGCGCAAGATGCAGCTTTCATCAACCCTGGTGAGGCCAACCAGAACATGCGGATGAATGCCCAGGGGGGGCCTGTCATGGAGGACGAGGAGGATATGGAGCGTGATTGGCTGGACTGGTTGTACACCGCTGCGAGATTAGGTGTTCTGCTCATGATCGTGTACTTCAACTCCAACCTGAGTCGCTTTCTGCTGGTGATGAGCACCCTCTTCCTCATGTACCTGTAAGTCAAAATCTAAGCACTATGAACCTTTATGTTTTCAAATTGAGTTAAGATGTTTTTCTGAATATAATTTCAAGATTAACATGTCACGTCACTGATAATATAATAATAATAATAATAAAATTTTACAGAAGTCATTTAAAAAAGAGGATCACACTTACAGATACATGAAGCAAAGATTCAGACATACAGTTATGACAAATGAAAGTAAATACAATAAAACAGGAGAGTTCAAATCTGCATGACGGAGCTCTGATTAAATGATGTCAGCTAAAAGACAAGTCTGAAAAAAATGTTTTTAAGGTTGGCTGTATTAATGGCTTTACATGCGATTTTTTGATCCAGCAGATGTCGCCCTTGAGCACCAGCATGAAACCGAAACAACTCGCGCTGCATTGTTGTGTTAGCATGCTAATGCTAGCAATCTTTATTATGCTCGTATCTTCACACTGCATGTAAATTTACCTGAAATGAGCGTGATCTAGAAACACAGTTAAGCAATGAGTACAGTATGTTATTCTTCTTTTCTCTAGTCCCTCAATTAAACAACTTTTATACGTGAGGGGAGGAGTCAGCCGACCGTCCAGGCGATGTAAACAAAGTGAAGATAGGACTCTGAAAACTCTGAAAACATCACAGACAGTGGGACTCGGGTGTTACACCCATTGTAGACAGTCATGACTCTCAGAGTTATTTTCAGAAGATATACATGATTTCTACATTTAAGTGTGAAAAATCACATATAAAGCTTTTAAAAGCAGAAACAGAGTCAGCTGAATGGATGGAAAGTGGAAAACAGAATCATTATGATTTAGAAAATGCCAAGAACAAGAGCCTAGTTAACCAGCTGATCAAATGTATAAAAATCCCGTCTGATATCTTTACCAGTGAGCCACAGTCATTGGGTTTAATTCTGTAAGGTACACACAGTACACTGGCCCAGCTGTTTTCACTTGTTTGTTATTATAGCTTTGGTATAACAGGTTTTCAAGGGTACAGATCCTGAAGGCTGGGCTGCAGGCAAACACCGTCATCAGCTGCTTTGTTTATCCAGTGACACAGGAATGGATGAGAAATAAGAAAAGATCAAAACAATATAACTTGCTGACAGCGACATGCTTTAGCCGACTCGTAGAGTAAACTAAACATTGGATCAGACAGTGACTTTTTGAATTTCAGATGAGATTAAAGGGCTCATGATGGATACTATTAGTCAGTTAACCAAAAAGTCATTTGAAAAATAATATCCTGGGGTGTCAGTAGCCTAGCAGTTAGTGCACGTGCCCCATGTACGGAGGCTATGGTGCTCGAGAGCGGGTTGCCCGGCTTTCAATCCGACCTGTGGATCCTTTCCCACATGTCGTTCCCCACTCTCTCTCCCTGGTTTCTGGTGCTATCCATATCTCTGAATGAATCCATAAAACCCCCAAAATAAATCTTTAAAACATATAAATATGCTACAGATCATTTCATGGTACTTAAGATGTGCCTTTATTGTAGAGTAAGACAGTGGATATATTTGGAATTCAGGGAGAGAGAAAGTGGGCAAAGACATGCGGGAAAGGAGCCACAGGTCAGATTATTATCCATACATGAGGCGCGCCACTAGGCTACCTGCGCCTCTCATGATCATTGTAAATTCCCCCGTTGTGGGATGAATAAAGGATTATCTTATCTTATGATAGTTTTGATTGATATATGATTATTACATATATTTTATTATATATTTAGTTTGATTTTTGTTACATTTTCTGGTTTGATTTCGTAGCTCTTGTCAGACTAATCCTTCCAGTTTGATGGGTTTCAAATATAAGTTAGCCCAGTCATATTTTTAATTCTAACAAGAGAGTTGGAGTGTTTCCTGTCAGGAGGAGTAGGGCAAGTTGTGTGTAAGGAATAATCCACATGGACACCTGAAAATGCTCCTATTTCCCCTTTTTTATGTAGAATCTATGACTCGTAGAAACAACAACAAACAGACACTCTTTTAGGGTTTGTGGCTAAAAGACTAAAGATATTGAAACTAAGTAGGCAATGGTTCCTCATACTTTGAAAGTTTGCCTAACAAAGGGCAGACTTGTCTGAAGTGATTCTCCAGTGAATAATTATTACTGCAGAGGGAACAGCTCATACTGCTTATATTAGATAAATAAGTATTGTTTATCTTTTTAAAAAGGTGCCATTTTGAAATCTCTTTCTGTTTGTACTGCACCATACTATCTCAGCTGTTAATAAGCAAATAAAAACTGTGCGGTCTCATTCAGGTCTAGAGGGTCTCAGTATGGAAGGGGATCACTTATAACATCTGAGTAGAAAAGCTGAGAAACAGAGATGGAACAGTGGTACTAAAAACATTTTTAAAAGGACTTTCCACTGAAGCAGGCTGTGGTTACTCACTTCCTTACACTCGTTTTGATTCAAATGACTGATGTAGTCACTGTCTCTTTAATTAACTCATAAAGCAAAAAAAGTTGTATGACCTCTCATATTTTTTAAACTATTTTACTTGTTGTTTGTGTGCGTCTCTTTGTGTATTGTGATAACTCTGGCTTATCTTTGTTTCTTCATGCTATGTGAGTAAACATCATGTAAACATAAAACTATAACACAAGCCTTTCTTGAGAAGTCACAGTCGAGTTTCACATGTGGGGGGTGTTATTTGTTCAAGCTCCATCTGGCGGCCTCCACATAGTTCCACATCAACACTCTTATCGTCGGCTAAGGCCACGTTGTTCATTTACTTAACATGTCACACTCTCTTATCCTCATACACTTCAGTCTTTTTTTGTACTTTAACATGGATTCTTAATAATGCAACTTGTTCAAAATGAACTGTGCAACCCCTTCAGCAGTTAAAAAAGCATATCTAAAATATCATGTCAAAACTATCGATACTTGGCCGCCATGAGACGATATAATATCGCCACACAAAATATCTCGATACTATGCTGTATTGATTTTTTTACCTCACCTCTACTGTGCACTGATTGGACAGGTGGTCTTATTGTCTAAAGTGTTCCTAATATTTTACTCTTCACATGTATGTTAACAGGGTGGGCAACATATTAGAATCATTTTAACATATGATGCACTCCATACGGAAAACAAACCAAAGGGACAGAATATTGGACTTAAGTCCATCCGTGAACAAACCTTAAACTCAACAAAATGTAATTTCTCCTTGTCTGCTCCATATGTAAATAAGAAAATGTTGCGATGACTTTTAAGTGATCATTCCATTTTTTTACACGTGATCTGCTAGTCAATGAATTTATGTGAATACTGCTTTTTTTTATAAATGGTTCTGTGTCTTTTCTTCTTTCCAAGACACACGGCTGGCTGGTTTCCCTTCAGAAGGCAAGGACAGGTCCAACAACCAAACCCCCCACAGCCCCCTGAGGTCCAGCACAATCAGCAGAATGAGAACAGGAACCAGAACCTAAACCCAGTAAGAAAGAAATCCCTCATATTTTAGCATGGATTTGATTGAAGTTTTGGAGTATCTGTCTTTGTATGTTAGGCTTTAGGGCTTTTTCTTGGTTGAATTTACAGTCTGGGTTTGGGTAAGCCTGCATGCAGACATGGACGGCCCTTTTTTATAAAGCAGAACTATTACTTGACACTTTTACTTTATGAAATGCTCCAAACCCCTGGCCATAAATGATCTGTTTGATAACGATTCTTCTTCTTTTTTGACTTCCTCTCTGAATAGGATGACGAGCTTGCTGGCAGACAACATGAGGAACCAGCTCCTGCAGCAGACGGACAAGAACCGATGACAGCAGTTTTAGTGCCTCCTCACAGGGTGTCAATGATGTGGACCACCTGGGTTTTCTTCAAAACGTTCTTCTCCTCTCTCCTACCTGAGGTTCCCCAGCGCATGGCCAACTGAGCATCGAAGCAGACTTTACAAAAAAAGGAGAAGAAGAAGTAATTCAGGGGAAAAAATCTCTCTGGATTAGATGCTTGAAAAGCTGATTGATGCAGGATGTCAGAGGCCATAAACTCAAGAATAAAGAATAAGAAGAACATCGGATTGATACTCCTCAACAATGAACTTCAAGTTTGAACAGACTTCTGGAACGTGTGCAAAATCCCCCCGTGTGGTATTGAGTGTGATCAAACACAGTGAAAGCACCAGCACAATAAAGCTGGGCCACAACACACCATTACATTTGAAAAAATATGGACTGAAAACAAAGTGGGAAAAAAAAACCCTCAAAATATCAAACATATTTTTGCAATAAGAAACTGTTCTTTTGGATCCCTGCTCTGTCATCATACGTCTTAAGTAAAGCTACTGAATGGTTTTCCTTGATCATAAAATAACAGTAGATGGCAGCAGAGGGCTAAACATGTACCCTCCATGCTGCCACTGTAACGGCTGTGCCTGGATCTTTCTTCCTGTGAAGAGCTTTTTGTGCTTTCTGATTCAAAATCAGCCCATCAAAGTATTTGAAGAGAATCTGATCCAGCTCAGTTCTCTCACACTTGTAAGGATTATATTCATCATGTTCAGTTGAAGTGTAAATCTTCACACAGACCTGATCCAATTCTGTATCATCTTTCGACTATCTGAATCAAAAGAATTACCAGGTAGAGATCTTTTTCTCTTTTTCATTACAAATGGCTTTTTATTTTATTTTATTTGTTTTGACAGACTTTGCTTCGGTCTAAGGAAGCCTAGAAGGCCCAAACAGATTGATTTTGACAGTGAATGTTTTGATCTAATGTTTTGGGTTTATTGTCCTTTACCCTCCTTTTTAAATATCAGCTAGGTTATTTGAAGACTTCACAAAATTACCATCACATTACCAAAAACACTTTAGTCAAAACTATATTCAAGTTTTTTCTATTTCAGTCATTGAAGTGAAGTTTGAAATTAAGTTGCTCACATTTCTTTTACATCTCTTATTATCTCCGACACAGTCTCTACATTGAGTTAATTATGTCAATGTGAGCAGAGTTTGACTGCGACTACAACTTCAGTTTACAAATAAATCTGGAAAAGTCAAAATACTTAAATGGTTAAATTGAAAGTTACATTCACCTCTTTGCCAGTTCTAATCGAGCATCATGTGGTGTTGTTACAAAATGCTAACACAGTGCCAACTTGTTGTTTGTATCACAAAGCACTTTAGCTTGTATATAAGGTTAGGGGGTTATGATTCTCCCTCATGATTGGTTTCTAATGTAAACAAAATAATGGCATGAGGGCTCAGAGTTGTGAGTGGTGTTTTAGGGGGTTTATTTGGTAGACGAGTCTTTAGGTTTAAAAGTCAATTTAACACTTAAGAATTAAATCTGTTTGGTTTATTTCTAATGTCAGATAGCATCTTTGAAAGGACAAAAAGAATTAGCACAAGTTCACGTATTCGTTGGCTTGTCGTCTTCTCTTTGCACCAAGGGATCACATTTTGATAATATTTTGTAACAGGGCTTCACTTCATTCATTTAACATTCCAAATGAATTCTGCAGCTACCTCACATCATCGCAGCTGTAGCTATCATTTAAAGCATTTAAACATGATGCATTATAACCCTCACTTTTTGCTTCATTGTTGTTGACTCGATTTCCTAAACGTAAGGACGTTCTGCTGCTGCTTGGGTTAATGGACTTGTTCCAATCACATCATGTTTTATTGATTTACTAGAGAGGGGAGAAGTCCCTGTCCTCGTGTTCTGCATCAGTCCTGTTCTTACTTTGCTCACTGATTCCCCTCGAGGAGCAGAAGTCTGACAATGGTCACCTTGTATATTAAAAACTGTAACGGTAGGCTCATCTCACTAAGGGAGATTAGCTTATTGTGGGATGTTGTATAATAAAGTGTGTTGAAGGAGACATGCAATAAATGTTCTTTACTTTTACAGTTCCTTAGTGTTGTGTTTTTTGTTCTGGTATTGACCTTTTTTTCTTCTTTTTTTAAACTGATGTCAGTACAAAGTGCCACAAGTTTGTTCACCCCGTGTTTAAATGCTTGAACTGGCTGAGGGTCAATCAACACGGGGTTCACATAGAGTCCTGTAGCATGATAATAACATGACCTTGACTACACTCTAAAGTTGCACCAGCGCCAATACAAATACAAGTGGAAACTGCTCCAGGTAAATGCTTACTGTATGCACGTGTATGAGGCTCTCACTGAAAATGAATACTTATCTTACTGGGACTAAATATAGCATTTCTTCTTATCTGGATATGCTGCAAGTGAAAAGTGCATTGAAGAACAAAGTTGATTCAAATGTTATTTATCATAACAAAAAAAGAAAAGGTCTTTGGTAAAAGCTTTAGAGTAACATTAAACTGTTTTAAAAACATAGTACTGATACCTTTAAAGGAATAGGTTGTCATCTCAGGGAAATGAAAAGACTGGTTAACATTTTGTTCTTTCGAATTCTCAACATTTTCAAGCCCTTAAAAACCCTGTGTGAGGCTCCTTGTTATCACTGGTTATCAGGGCCTAAAAAAGTTCCTAGAAATTATCTTTTTTGTAAATATTAAGGTTCTACCAGAGAGCTAGTTGAGGTCAGCCATGTTGACAGCTGAAGGTGATCGCCTGCACTACAAATTTGGGATTCCAAATGAGCCCACCTGCTGTGACACAAGATCCTGTATAGATTGGAAGAGGGCAAGGCAGGAGTAGGGTCAACCCCGGGAGAAGTTCAGTGCTGTCAGTGACCCTGTGTGGTTGCATCTGTCCACTGGATGGAGTGCCAGCATGAGTGGAAGCAGAGGTAAATGGACTTGAACTTGTCTAGCGCTCTTCTAGTCTTTTACATCACAGGTCACACCTACCTATTCACACACTGATGGCAGAGGTTGCTATGTAGTGAGACCATCAGAAGTAACTAATCCAATTTGTACACATTCATGCGCCACCGACGAGGCAGCAGGAGCAACTTTGGGTTAAGTGTCTTGCCCAAGGACACATCGGACCTGTAGCTGTCTGAGCTGTTGATCAAACCCCTGACCTTCCGGTTAAGAGACAACCGACTCTACCAACTGAGCCACAGCCGCCCCAAAGAGGGAAGGCATACAGGAGGTGTTCTGGCAAAGAGTGTGCCAGTGCATCTTGCCCCAATAAGGAGAATCACAGAGGACAGTGTATCAGTGTTTATTAAACAAGTCGATTTTCCCTTCATTGTGACTCTCACAGATCCTGAGGTAGCTTCTAGGTGAAAAGTTTGGTCACACTGCCCTTCACACCGGACAGATAAGTTACCCTGAGATCGTCCAGGTGAGGTGATTCCTATTGCCTCTGAGCCTCAGGAGCACACTGAATGATGTTTTTTGCCCCCATGGCTTGATCGAGGCATGAAGTCCAGATGTTTAAGAGTGGTGGATCGAGCTAGAACAAGGTGGGAAATTGAGTTTCAAATACATATCATTCTTCATCAAGAGAATCTAGTTTAAGAGTCAAAAGTTCAACATTCATCCCTCTCTTCTTATTGCTAGAGGCTTTGTCTTGTGTGTGCCTGTAGAGCTTAGAACCTGGTGAGATACTGCATGCAGGCAAACCTGAGGAAAGACAGCCTCAATAATACTGCTGCAAGAAAACTCAAACTTTTTTTGCTTCTTTCTTCTGATGCATTCAGCCTCAATTATTGTAAGCATGATCTGTCAGCGCTAACCTTAGGTGATCATTTCCAAGGCACCAAGGACATCTGTCATGGTCATTGTCTGGGCAGAGAGTGACCATGCAGGACCTACATACAGAATATTGTATTTAAGGAGTAGAAAACACAGTGGGAAGTTAAATTGAACCAGCACTTACTGTAGAAACACAATCTTTTAAAGGTGTAGTTTCTGTGGGTGGTAAGGAATCAATTGGTAAAGCAAAAAAACTCAGGCTCAAATCTGTGTGAAAAAACATTGGAGTGATGGAAGAAGAAGACTCAGTTAACTGTGTAAAAAGGGTTCTGTGTACTCTGGATGACAAGCAGAGAAGGTGGTCAAAACAAAGGAACCACTGTGTTGTGGGTTTAGTCAAGATAGTCCAGATGCTCCAAAAGGTCGGCCGTGAGAGCTGAAGTAATGAAAGTAGTGACTGTCACTTCATTCCAAACACCTTTGGCCTCGTTAATCTTTTGTGGAATGGCTCCTGTTCCTGCCTTCTTTGTGAGCTTCAATCTCTTTGAGACCATTTTGTCCTGTGGTTTTTTGTCTTCCTCACATTCTTCTCATGAGGACATGAGTACAGTGATCAAGACACATTCAATTCTTACAAAGCCCTGAACTTATACAACAGTGGGCATGACCTGTAAACAGAATCACAGAGCAAAAAACCAAAACTTGTACATTCAAGGCAAACATGCTGCTATCAAAGAAACAATGAAAAAGCACACACACACACACAGAGACACACACCCAGGAAACAAGTACACAAAAAGGCACAAAAATCTGCATATTCAGTAATGATGGAACAGAGTTTTAGTGAAACATTTATACTGTGATTCCAGGAGGGTTTTTAAGGTTTTAAGTAAGGAGGAGACACAACTGGACTTGAACCTGTGAGCAACCAGAACAGCTAGGAGGATTTCAAGGGAAGTCCTCCTGAAATTCTCTAGAAATGTTCACAAGTGCATTATGTTAAAACGGGAGGAGTGAAAACCCTGGTAAGAGGAAGAGTATATCTCCTGGGTAGGTTTAGGTTAGTCCCTGTTGTCAAACTACCAGCCAAACCCCCAACCCCCAGTCCCTAGCTCACAACTTATTGCTAAATGGTAAAGAGACTTGGAAACATTCACACACTGATGGCAGTGGCTAAAGTTCCCAACTGTCCAACAGTACTACTCCAAGTACTGTTACTGTGTTTTGTTTTGATAGATATTTTTACCATGAACTGTCCCTTAATTTGGTACATGCCCTAGACTCACCGATCTACTGAGGAATAAATGTTGGGTTACCACGTTCACAATTTCCTGTATATTTTGTTTGAACAGATATTTAGAAATGTGTTTGCTAGTGTTGGGTGTTACAGTCTGTGTATCTACATATTCATGCACTTGCTGATCTGCAGTAACCTACCAGCAGGTTGTAACCATGTTATAATTCCACCACTAGATGGCACCCACGCACCACAGAGACTCTTGGTCATTTCGCTAGATCAGTATCCAACCTTTACTCTGTCCTTCTGAAGTCCACCCAAACCAAACATATTCAGCAGCAAGGTTTGGCGGGGAACAAACACACACACATCACATTCTGAGGGAATCACCACTAGGGAATGCACGGTTCACATTTCAGCCAGTTTCGGTGTCTAGTTTTCCTGAGGTTAAAAAGAGTCTTTGTTCAGAGAAAGTTGGTCTCCACACCTGATCAGAGCAGTGGATGTAGAGTACGTTCAGGAGGGTTATGGAGCAAACTGATCTGGATTGAAGCATGCAGTTTATACTTTAAAGATGTGGTGCTTCTGATCATTTTATTAACTTTAAAAGACATCTTTGTTTGGTATGTATACTGGTTTATAATAACTGTTATCCAACGTTTATTTTTTCAAGTTTTAAGTTTTATTTGCACGTAAGGTTGCACAGTCAAGTATGTTCTCACAATTGTTTTCATGTGCAAACCATGAGTTGATCAAACATTAAAACATGTTTTTACTCAGTATTTGGTCGGAATAGCTTAAAAAAAAGTGTATCTTTTTGAGATTATGTGTAAGAAAGTTTGTACTTTGACCAGTTTACTTTAAGGGGACTTTGAGTAAAAGATAAGCCTGAGTCAGTATTTGTTCATCGATCAAGTGTGAATCATCCAAGTTGTCCATGTCTGATTGGATAAATGGCAGAGTATGTACTGGATCATTGTAGCACACAGTTCTCCCTGGCAGTGGAGAGAGCCAGCATTGAAGGATCGGGACTCTCTCAGCATTGACTAAGGAACGTTTTTTAAAAAAATTTAAGCATTTCAGCTCATGGGAGTTTGAGTACAAAAGGGATCAAAAAGATGAACTTTAAAGGGTTGACAGGAGATTTGAAATGAAATTGGACAAGTTCATGATCAGAAGAATTTAGAGGTGAGCTGAGTCTACTAGAGGAATAACAACCTACAGTGTAGTGACGGAAGCTCCCTCCTACGAGTATACAGCAAAGTGCAAACAGTGCCAAGGGTTAAAGACCACAACTGATTTTCAGAGAGAGGTGAGCTCATCTACCTGCACAATGCCGTGTGAAGTTTTCTCACCACTGCTGCTCCTGCTGCTGTTCGTCTCAGTGTTTGGAGCATCTCGAGCCTGCCTGCAGGACGCTGCTTCAGCCTACAGATTCACCGGTGCAGTATGTCGGCTCACCCATCCTGCAGCTGTTGTGTGTGAGTGGAACTTTGACCCTGTTTTGTTTTTTATTTTGACCACTTGCCTCACTGACCCAGTTATTTAATTTGACCAATAATCTGATTTTCTGAGAACTTTCACCACAGCCCCTGGTTCAGGATGCAAACATATCTTATTCCTGTGTCAGGTCTCTTCTGTGTAAACTTTAGGCAGAGGTGCAATATTTGTCAGCAGACCCCGTTCCTAACTTTTCTCCTGTCAGTGTCAAACAGTGTAAATCAGTCTGAGGCAGATCAAAGCAAGTTTGTTTATAGGGAAACATTTCTACATAAGGCAATTCAGAGAGCTGTACACAATCTAACACAGCATTAAGAACATCCATAAGCAGAACAGAGACATTAAAGATCCTATGAGGAGTTTTTGACTGGTTATAAAATGGACTGAAATGAATACTGATGTCTCTGTATGACCTACAAAAGCAAACAATAACATCAGGGACTAGATCAATTCTTCTTTTAGGTATTTTTTAAAATCCTGTAACCACTGCTAGGGGGTAGGTGTCAGACAAGGTGATTCACAGCACGCTGAGGACACTGCCTTTTAAAAAAAATATTTTCCAAAAATTCCACATTTGACAGTAAGACAAAAGCAGGAAGATACACTAACTACGCAGGTTTAGGGCAAGATGGGCCGATAAAACACACAGCTATGTCTGCAGGGGGCGCCAAAATGAACACAAACTAAAAGTTCCTCAAGGGTTAATATACAATATATATTAAAATACAAGACAAAGAAATGTTTATTTAATCCACCTGAACACTCAGACACAGGCCCAATGGGAACAGAATTGAAAAGATAGGAACATTCAAGACAAGCCTTTTTGACAACTAAAAGATTGATTTTGTTAAACTGGAAGAATCAAACATACATACAAAAATACATACATGGTTACTTCAATTTTTTGATCATCTTTGTATGGAACGAGTAGTTGATACTTTCCGCGACATAGAGCACAATTCTTGAATGAATTGAGGATTACATTTAGAAAAAATGTTTTAGCATTGTATATTAGAAATTCAAGCCGACCAATAGTAAGCAGCCCTATATTAAATTGATTTAAAAGTGTGTGTGCCCTACTGGCTCAGGCTTATTCTGCGAACATATGAGAATGTTTTGAAAATTGATTTAATAAATGCAGATGACACGATATGTTTAAGACTCAGAATCGTAATTATAAAATGACCAGTATGTAGGTTACTGTGTATTACCCTATGTGTTCATGTTGTTGTATAATGTCCACATGTATTGTCCTGTACATGTTTCTGCTTGTTGTTGTAGCTGGGGTCTGTTTGAAGTTGCTGTCTGTATGTATATGTGCTTGAGCATTGAAAAAGTAAAAAAAAAAAAAAAAAAAAAAAGATTAAAATAAATAGATTGATTGTATTAAAAGAAAATGTACCTTAATATAAAATGTAAAAAGTATCTAAAAATCAGTTCACTTGTAGATAAATAGAAATGTAAGTGATGGGAAGGCATCAGAACATAAAATGGTTTAAAGATCTGTTTTAAAAGGACTCACAGTGAAATACAGACTTCTAGTTGGTGTCACTTTTTTGCAGCATACACTACTGCTTCTGGTTTGGGTTATTATTATACGATACGATACACTTTTTTGTCCCCTTGGGGAAATGCGTCACTCACAAGCATTCAGCTGCTTCAGCACGTGAGTCCGGGTCACAAGCAGGTGGAAACGATCCTTGGATATGCTAAAGGAAATATAATTCCATTTTGATTGTTTTTTTTTTCTTCTAATAAATACTCAGCTGCTTGGATGTACTTTTTTTTGTTTTCTCACTTGGCTGCAATTTATTTTCATCCAAGTGTCTTTGACCTCAAGACTTTCTGTGTGTTTCTGGTAGTGAATGACAAAACCACTAAAGTGATCGAGGCAGCGTTTCAGAATGCAAGATACCCAAGTTTGAAGAGAGAGAAATCCCTGCTGTTTATAGGAACGGTCAAATATGGCCTTGAAAAGTAAGTAAACCATCGACACATCAGACTGTTATTTGAACTTTCACAAGCTCCTGCTGCACCTGCAGGGGGACAAAGAGTACGTTTGAAAAGTGAACCCTGATGGAGTATCATCAGCAGAACAAAAAAATGCATCATAAAGTGACAGTGTCTTGACCCTCTTTATGTTTTGTTTGTTAGACCGAACTGGCTGAAGAAGCTCTTCACTGACTTCATCACCTTTACTGTCAAGATGGTCATCAAAGGACAGGTGAGGATTCAACCTTTCACTCATCTCTTCCCTAGAAGTGAGAGGAAACTTGATTTACTTGTGACCTTGATAGCGTGTTTGTGTTGTTTTAAAGACAGAGTTAAGGTAAAGCTGTAAATCTTCTTTTCTCAAATGCAGATCTGTATCGAGATCAACAAGGTGGCAAATATACTGGCTGACTTCATTCAAGACACAGCAGGTGTGTGTGTATATGTGTGTGTGTGTGTCCGTGACAAAGAAAACAAAAACATGTGTTTTCTGGTCTTTATAACTTTTGAAAACACATTTCAATCAATCTTTATTTGTTTAACTCCAATTCATAAGAAGTGTTATCTCCAGATGCTTTACAAAAGAGCAGGTAAAAGACCATGAAAATGTGATAGGAGGAGACGGAATAAGACACAGGAAGGATTTCTCCTTTGTATTCCTCGCGTTCCTATTGTCCACACTTCCTTGCCGCTGAGGTGGATGTCGGAGCAGGCCGTGCATGAATAAGGACGGCGGTGGTTTAGGGGATGAAACAGTCTGATGGTGGTGGCTGGGCGTCAGGATGGTAGTGCCAGATCACCTCACTGAAGGTCGGGGGAGCTCCGTCTACTGGAGAGCCTGGCTACTATTCCTGGGCTTCTAACACACAGATAACATGCAGTAATATGATGTGAAAGCACAGATAGAGAGAGAGAGAGAGAGAGAGAGAGAGAGAGAGAGAGAGAGGAGAGAGCGAGGGAGAGAGAGAGAGAGAGGGAGAGAGAGAGAGAGGAGAGAGAGAGAGAGAGACTACCGGGGGAACTGGCACCTTGAGCTCTTATCTCTACCTCTAAGCCTATAGCAGCATAACTAGGAGCTGGTCTACACAAGGGCCAGCCCAAACTATAAGATTTATCAAAAAGGAAAGTTTTAAGTCTATTCTTAAAAATACAGACTGTGTCTGCCTCCCGGACCCCGGCTGGAAGATGATTCCCGAGGAGAGGAGCCCGATAACTGAAGGCTCTACCTCCCATAGTACATTTAGAGACCGTAGGTACCACGAGCAGGCCCGATAACTGAAGGCTCTACCTCCCATAGTACATTTAGAGACTGTACCATGAGCAGACCCGATAACTGAAGGCTCTACCTCCCATAGTACATTTAGAGACTGTACCACGAGCAGACCTGATAACTGAAGGCTCTACCTCCCATAGTACATTTAGAGACTGTAGGTACCACTAGCAGGCCTGATAACTGAAGACTCTACCTCCCATAGTACATTTAGAGACCGCTTCGCTTAGTGCAGCATCTCTCAGCATAATGAAGAAGCGACGAGAGTCTGCAAACAAAGAGCGTCCAAGGGAGAAGCACAGCGCCACACTGCCTCCTACTGGCAACACTGACATGTGCAGTTTATTCTAAATTGAAACTCTTCTTCAAAGAAATATTTCACTGGCCAACATGGCTCATATTAAAGTGCCCCTTTATATTATTTATAAAATAAAACAAACCAGATATAAACATAAAATGTGACAACACCTTTTGTGTGCGTCACACGCTCCCTGACAAAAAAGAATGGCTCCAGACACTTCAAACGCTTACATTTCTTACAACCTTGGAACATTTCAGGAACATACATATACCCAAAGGTATGTGAAAGGTGTGTATATGTGTGAGTGTATATGTATATGTGAATTTCAATCAGTACATTATTAATGGTGCAGTGTATGGTCGTGTTTGTTCAGATCTCCAATTGGTTGGTAAAGGATTGGAGTTTCCCTGAGGCTCACGGACATTCTTTGCTTGTGTACACTCAAGTCCTCTTCTTACTGGTATTCTCAACCAGTAGTGAGGTTCGTCATCATCATCTTCATCACTGCTTGTGTTCAACTCACTCTGTCTCTGTATATTTGACTGACCCTTCGCTGCTCTCCTTTGATTGGGTTGGTCTACAGGGGGAGTTGGTAGGACACCTGAAGAGTCCCTCTTCCTCCCACATGGGGATTTCTGTGACTGCTGAGGCAGATCTATGGGTAAGTCATTGACCAAGTGAAGGAGGTTGCGATGTAATGTCCTGACCCTATGTCCACCTACTTCTGGGGTCACCCTGTAAACAGGTCCATCAGCAATCCTCTCCCTGACAACATGAACCATGTCCTCCCAGTATGACCTCAGCTTGCCTGGGCCCCCTCGACTACTCAGGTTACGCACCAGGACACGGTCACCAGGTTCAAGGACAACACCTTTTAAGCAGCGATCATAGTATTTCTTCCCACGAGCACTTGACTGCTGGCTGTTCTCAGAGGCAAGCCTGTAAGCTTCTTTCATCCTTGAGGCCCACTTCTCTGCATAACCTCTTGGAGAAGTGTCTCCTCCGGCAGTACCCAAACCAAATATCATGTCCACAGGCAGGCGTGGGTGGCGCCCGTACATCAGGTAAAAGGGCGAAAACCCAGTCGCTTCATGCCGGGTACAGTTATAGGCATGGAGAACTTGTGGTAGATGTTCTCTCCATCTCTCCTTTTCTTTCTCATCCAAGGTCCTGAGCATTTGAAGCAAGGTACGGTTAAACCTCTCTGAAGGGTTTCCCTGAGGGTGGTATGGGGTGGTTCTAGAGTGACCCACTCCACTCTGCTGTTGCAGGGTTTTGAAGAGATCATTCTCAAATTCCCTTCCCTGTTTATGGTGTAATTTCCATGGGTAGCCGAACCGAGGAATGAAATCGTCAAAGAGCTTCTCTGCCGCGGTCTTCCCGGACTTGTTTCTGGTGGCATAAGCTTGTGCAAACCTGGTAAAGTGGTCTACAACAACCAGTATGTACTCAAAGCCACCTTTGCTGGGTTCCAAGTGGAGGTAATCTATCGAAGTTCTAAGGGTGAGCTGGTGGTAATGCTCCCCATAGGTGCTCTGATATGTAACACAGGTTTCTTCTGCTTTATGCACCAACATTTTCTCGTCACATAGGTCTCAACATCTTGTTTCATGTATGGCCAATAAAATCTGTCTCGAGCTAGATCTAGAACTCTTTCAGTGCCCATGTGAGCCATATCATCATGGAGGTGTTTTAAGACCAGCGGACGATATTGCTCAGGCAGGACAAGTTGACTCCTCTGAGTAGTTTTCCTGTATAACAGTCCATCTTTGAGGTGAAGTTTCTCCCATTCATGTAAAAGTTTCCTTGCAAGACCAGAAACTCCTCTTCTCATGTCACTTGTCAGGGTTTTGTTAGCCTCCTTGAGCCTGATGATTTGACCAATGGCAGGGTCAGCTCGCTGTGATTTCAAGAGCTCGTCACAGCTTATGGTAGGGAGAAGCTCTGGTGACTGTGAGCTTGTCAAACTATTCAGTGACAGGTTGAGGGCAGCAACATAAGCAACATCTCCTTTCCTCCTTTTCCTCGCCAAAAGAGTGTCTCTGGGAAGCTCTTCTGTGCATGAGTCGACGTAGCTGTCAATGTCTAATGGCAACCTGGACAGCGTGTCTGCATCCACATTCGCTCTTCCTGGTCGATACTTTATTTCAAACCGAAAATCGGCAAGCTCACCAACCCACCTGTGGCCAACTGCATTGAGCTTGGCAGTGCTCATCACGTAGGTTAATGGGTTGTTATCTGTATACACAATGAAGTGGGGCGCATAGAAGAGATAGTCTCTAAACTTTTCACTTACCGCCCACTTCAAGGCCAGAAATTCGAGCTTGCCTGAGTGAAGGTTGTAGTTCCGTTCGGCAGCCGTCAGTGTCCTGGACCCGTAGGCAATCACTCTGAGCTTCCCTCCCTGTCGTTGGTAAAGCACCGCACCCAGACCTTGCTCAGACGCGTCTGTGTGAAGCACAAAGGGGAGGTTGAAGTCAGGGTAGGCCAGCACTGGTGGGTTGGACAAGATATGGATGAGCTGGTCTAATGCCTCTTGATGTTTTCCAGTCCACTGTACTCTGGTCCTGGATGACAGCTGGGCTCCTTTTCCATTCTTTTGTGTGGGCTGAGGTGTCGCGTTTGCAACGCCTTTTGCCTGCAAGAGCTCATACATAGGCTTGGCGATCCTTGAGAAGTCTTGAACGTACGAGCGGTAGTAGCTGAGGAATCCCAGCAGCTTACGAACTTCTCCCACAGTGCTGACGGTCTTGTCTCTCAAAGCCTGAATAGCCTCCAGGTCCTTTGGGTCAATTCTTACTCCATCAGTGGAGACCAACCTTCCCACGTAACGGACCTCCTTCTTAAACAGCTCGCACTTGGTAGGTCTGAGCTTCACCCCGTATTTCTGAAGGGCTCTCAGGACCTGTCTCAGTGTCTCTACATGCTCTTCAAATGACTTTGAGTAGCAGAGAACATCATCTAGATAGGGTATGCAGTGTTCATCTCGCAAGGAGTTGAGCATGTCCTCCATACTCCTCTGGAATGCAGCCGGGGCATTAGAAAGTCCAAAGGGGATGCGCACCCACTCATACAAGCCCCATGGAGTGATGAATGCTGTAAGGTGTCGCGACCCTTCCTCAATGAAGCCTTGGTGGTAGGCTTTTCCCTGATCCAAAATTGAGAACCAGCTGTACCCACCTAGCGTGTCGATCAGATCCTGAATACGTGGCAGAGGGTGTCTGTCTGGGACTGTCTTTTGGTTCAGGAGCCTGTAATCAATACAAAGCCTCAAGGTACCGTCCTTCTTGCGGACACAAACCACTGGAGCAGAATAAGGGGACTTTGATTTCACTATCCAGTTCTTTGCCAATAAGTCCTGGATATACTCCTTGACTTCTTTGTAGAGTGGTTTCGGGATTGAAGCATAGGACCGCTGCACTGGGATGTCATCCTTCAGAGTAATGCTCATTTGGAGGCTCGGGACACATCCTATGTCGTTATCATCCCTAGAGAATGTGTTTGCCTCCTCATAAAGCATTTTTTTCAATACCAACTGTTGTTCATCACTCAAATGGCTTACGTCGACTGGGGGATGCCACAGCTGAGGAAGTTCCTCTCTTTGACCTCTGTCACCCTGCTGTACAAGAAGAGGTGAGTCGACGTTGTTGACCTGAATGCTGTCTGTCTGATCTGTCTCCACTATCTTGTCAATCGGCTGAATGCTGCCTAATACTGTGAAATTGCTTAATGTGATGTCGTGTTGTGTGTTGTTGCCTACAGGGATCTCAACATAAGGCCGTGTGGTATGGTGTACTTCAACCAGGCCATCACCAACGTCAAGTTGCTCAAGTCTTAGATCAGGATGGTTAACCTCAAACAGTGCTACAGATGAGGTGAAATCAGCAGGCACTTTACATTTGATATGAGCAACCTGACCAGGGTGAATGACAACATCATGCCAACCAACTCGCACGGATGCATGATCATGTATGGGTTCCTGAGTCTGTACAAAGTTCACTATTGCCTCAGCTTGGTCATTTTCGATATGCATGGCCTCTCTCAGTAATTTGGCAATAACAGCGAGAACTTCAAGGCCAACATCCTTCCCTAGGATGAGCTCTTTGATCACATTAAAGCCCACTATTGGTCTTGCAATGTCCACACAGCTGACCAGGAAGGTCACTCTAATGGCGAGGCTTGGGTCATCATTACCAGGTAGGTTAAAGGTGAGTTCAACCCATCCATCATATGGCATTGGCTCCCCATTAGCTACAGTAAGATCTAGTTCTCGGTTTCCCAAAAGTTCACTGATAGGGCGCACCTCTTGTTGAGGTAGGTACTTTTGTTTCCATGGCCTGTCTATGATGCTAACTTGTGCGCCAGAATCTAGAAGAGCAGTAACAGCATATCCACTGAGATTACATCTGAATAAACATTTTTTTCCTATCAGCTTAGCTATTCGCTGTGCAGCGGACTTGACATCAGTGGCTGAATGAGGAGAAGCAACCATATTGTGGTCAACTTGTGCTGATACCGGATTGCTGGGATCTGGGTGGGACTGATAATTACTGTCGGTCACAGGCTGTCCCCTTGCCGTGACCGAGTTGCGTTTCCCGACGGCTTGGATCTTTTTAGGCATCCCACCGCGCGGTGCCCCACTTCACCACAAACAAAGCAGTGATTGCAGTTAGCCTGGTTACTGGCAATACAGTTCGGGCAGCCATGTGATCTCTCTCTCCTTAGTGTTCTGCTCTGTTTATTGGGACACTGGCAACCACATTGTGGTCGAGGCTCAGATGTTTGTGGTCTTGCTGTTGCTGCAACATTTGACTGTAAGGAGCTTACTGCTTGGGTCAAGGCTTGTACTTGAGCGTTTATCTGATGGATTAGTTCATCTTTAGCATTTGTGTTTGTGTTCCCCTTTTCATTGCTCACATCGCTTGTAACTTCACTACTCTGAGCGTAAGCTACTTTTGGGCGAACACTACGACCCAGGCGTCGCTTTCTCTCACTCTCCTCGCTTGTTGTCTTGGTCACTTGCTTGAGTAGTGCCTCATCAGTAACTGTAGGATCTGAGAGAAGGGGTCTCAATTCACATCTAATATCATCATGCTTCTCACTCAAGTCCTGGTAGACTGTGCGAAGAAACACATTCTGTGCTGTTCGTTCCTTGTACTTAATATCAGAGTCTGTCTGTTTGGATGTGAATATCACCTTTTGTTTGAGCCCCATCATTCTGTAAAGAAACTGCTGTGGTGTTTCTTGTTCGTGTTGTTTGGCATTCATCAACTCCTGAAACAATTCAGTGCTGCTTTTCTCTCCTAAGTGTGACTGTAGAAAGCTTTTTAGCTCGGCTATTGTCATGTCATCCTTACTGGCGAGCATATCCTTGAAGTTGCCAGGCTTTATGATGCGAAACACTGCTCTAGTGATTTCGTCCTCAGTGTGTTTTTCTTTCAGTCCTTGGTCAATCTGTTTGCAGATGTTGCTATAGCTGATCTCAGATGCCTTGTCCCGGACTTGTCCACCATGGATTTTGAATTCTTTCCTCTGCAGGAGGGGGAGGTCTTTGAGAGCGATCATGCTTTCAGTTGTATTGGTGGAATGTTGATAAGTGTGAGGTGACTGCATGGCATGTTGACCCTGAGACTGGTTATTGTGTGTGTGTGAATCATGTGTGTTAACAACATTAGGTTGTGATGACGACAAAACATTTGCATCAGACACAGTGACATTCTCCCTCACCTCTGTAGACATTTCAGTCTGATGTGGCCGATTAATCATCTCTTCAATCCTATCTTTTAGGAAAAGTAACTGTGAGATGCCCTCATCCTCTAACTCAAGCAACAAGGTGCTATCCATGTAAGAACACACATAATCAATACAGCTCTCTTCGTCACTTAACTTAGCTGGATCTTGGTCTTTAGTCCTTGGGATGTTCTTTGTTACCTCAAACAAATCATCAGAAGAAAGGCGAAACAGACCTTTCTTCACCATCCAAACCACTTTCTTTCTTTCGTTGTCTGCCATTGTGGACATTCACCAGGTGCCATTGGCCCTCAAAATCCCTCGCTCTGGCAGCAGTCAGACGCCTTGGAATCTCGAAGCCCCTTGCTTAGATGACGTGTCACACGTAGGCCCACAGGTTCAAGGATCACTAGATCGGCGACGCTCTCTCACCACAGCCGTTGCCGATCCCGGACGAGCCCCCACAAATTGTTACAGGTCTCAGGCTGGGACCCATAAACAATTAAGGTTCCTGTGTAAACAGGAGAAAGATGAGGAAGATGATGTGGATTCCCGTTGTTGATATGTTTGATGATGAAGAAATTCGCCGTTGACACTGACTTGCTTACATAATGATCATTTTATTGACAAACAAGTTACAGCATCGCCAGGCTCGCCATGGTTCGACCTGGGAGAGACACAGCCAAAAGTGATCTCTCCCGAACATACACTGAGAATGCTATTTATACACAATGTTACAGGGCACATGAGGACATCTGTTTATCTGTTTGTTTTTTAGGACAACCCCTCCTACTTCAACAGCAGCAGGGGCCTCTGCAATTATATGTATGTCATAAACTTAAAGGCCAACACAGGTCACAGGTACAATCTCCTGTCTAGATGTCCCTGGGCAACCGTCTGGACATAAGGGTCCATTTGTTCACATTCCACTGTGGGGGATCCTAGCTTTGCTCTAGCATTTCCTGACACTCATAACTCATCCTGCGAACCACACCTCTAAACAAACTTTCCACTGAAGGAAACCCCTTTAACAGATGTGTGCAGTATACACTTAAAGATCACTATAATATCTCTGTCCTATTTAATACACTTCATTCCCCCCTTCGAGACGATAGTCTCGCAAACAAGAAAAACATACAATCATGATGTTAATTGGCCTCATAAGAATCACTTCTATCTATGCTTAACCTTAGCAATATAGTAAAATATTTGTTTGTTCTAGAGTGTGAGAGCAAAAAACCCATCTGGCAGCTATCTTTCTTTTTTATCCATCAAACAATCTAGACAGGAAAACTCTCTCACGGTCCCTCTGCCCCAGGCAACCACATATAATACTCCAAACCAATCAAATCAAAAAGAAAAAGGTTATAAAAACTTTATAGGACGATATAGAAATGCATACATTTAAACCCTCAGAAATAAAATCAAAAAAGTTGTCCAAAATCAGGCTGGTCGACCCATCGCACCTTCCAATGGACCTTTCCCTACCTAACACCACTTTCCCTAAGGATCGATAAAGAAATAAAACACCTGAGGTCCCAATATATGCATCTCATACAGTTCCTGAAAACTCCAATACTAATCCCAATAATATGTTTAACTAAAAATATCTACTATAGAGTAAAAAGTACATTATAATAATCAATAATACAAATTACATTGTAATGAAGAAAATCCAATACTATAAAAACATACATAAAACATACATAAAAACATACATATATATCAAAACTGTTGCTTTTTAGCAGCATCAGCTTCTACTGTAATAACCCCTCAATGATTTTTCAATCGAAACCCCTCATCATGATGTCCTCATTCAGGTTTCCACTGTCCATGTCCATCCTCCATTGTCCTAAGTTTGGTTGTTCAAGTCCATTAGGCTGGAAGGATCTCTGGACAATTAGCCACCCTCACTTTGGTCTTCCCAAATATTGTCCTAGGAAGAAAAATCAACAACCAGTATCTTTGCACATACAAAAACATCAAAAATATTCATCTTTGTATCATACTTTCACATTATTCCACTACATGATTAACCTATTCAATTTCCCCCCTTTTATCCATTCACTTCTTTGTTCAAAATAATAGGGAGTCAATGATGAAGTCAGATATTCAAAATCGATATTTCTCCTACTATCTCTATGACCTCCTCATCTTCACTCAGATCATTACCACTCAGTAGTATCAGAATCTGAAAGACTATAGCTCCTACTGGTCCTAATTGTTATTGCATCCAAGCATTTGCAGACCATCCTGCTCCTTCTGATGGACCAAATGAATTCCTTATAAGTTTCAACGCATCTATGACACTTGTCATATTGTCAGCAGCATCAAGGATCAACGTATAACAGTCACCTCCAGTTAAATTTAAACTTTTACCTCTAAGTGGCTTTAATCAAAACACCATTAACACCAACAGAAACACCTTCATCAAATTCAGACCTATGTGTTGGCAGATTTTAACAATACATTTTTTAACACATCATTCATTTTTTCACAAACACCTTGGAATCGCAGATGATAAACAACTCCTAGACGTTATTTAATTTCCAATTTTTCAAAATTTGTCTTATTGTTTTATTCACAAACTCCTTTCCATTATCCGAAGATATGCAGTCTGGGAGACCCCACCTGCTTATGATCTCACAACACAAAAACTTAAAAACTTGAAAACTTAAAAACTTAAAAACTTAAAAACTTAAAAACTTAAAAACTTGGCAGCAGACTGAGCATATTTCCGCTTAGTTGGACAGGCTTCAACCCATCTTGAAAATCTATTCACAACAACTAGCATACATCTTTTATCTCCTACCGGTCTTATCATATCAACAAAATCCACAACTAACTCACACATAGGACCTATTGGTGTCCTAACATTGTTTTTAGACACATTGTACACCTGCCTATGACATAATCAATCTGCTCAAGCGAATACAGTACCCAAAAACCATACTCTTTCTTAATCTTTCTCCTAACTCCCCCCTTGCACATGAGCTAAACCATGTGCTTCCTAAAGCATCAGACCTAGCAGGTCTAACAATTTAATTATCTGAGCATTCACTTATCTCTCTACTTCCTGAACCTTCACTATTCTACCTTACAATTCCTTCAACATAAATCTAACTCCTTGACCTTTCCTGTAAACAACAGAAAAGTCCTCTCCAACCTCAGCATCTATCTATACTCCTCTGAAACTTCCTCTATTCTTCCTTTTTTCTGTAACATTCTCAAGCAAAGTGGCTTAGCTGTCCACAATTATGACACATTCCTAAAGACTGTTGGAAATTTCCTCCTCTACCTCTTCCTAAACTTCCTATCTGTGGTTTATCAAAAACTGACTGTGGAAAAGGTACATTGGGAATCACTGATAACAGCTGAGTTAGCTGAAACTAATCTGTTCATGCTGCGATTGTGGTGGTAATTGATTTGGTTGAGGCTGACTCTGCATAACCACAGCTTGTTTCTTCTCTTTCTTATTGTCCACCAGCTGTAGTTGGTTAAATTTTCTCCAGAGTCTCCTGGTCCTGTTCCTTCTGGTCATGCTCCTTTTTCCGACATAGCTCAACTTGATGTGCTATGTGATCTGTATACACACTTTTTGCCATGCTACCAAGACCAACTACCTCTGCCAACTTGCTCCTCACTGGTAGGGGCAACCCCTTCTGTATCTTAGCTCTCAAAATTGATTGCTCCATTTGATTTAAGTCTGGGTCATTTCCTGTGACATTTCTTCACACTTGATTAGCCCTAGACACATAAGCTCTTGGGTTTTCCTGTGGGTCTAATGATTCAATGAGAATATTATCAGGGTGCACATTTTATCAAGTCTCTTTTCTTTTCTTGGACGTAATACATATCCCAAAGTGTCATACTTTTGAGACTTCTTCTGTATTTTCTTCTGTGTTTTTTTTTTGCAGTTCCTGTAATTGCTTTTCCAATAATCGCTTAGTTTCTGGACTGGTAGATTCACTTATGTTCACAAGACATCTATTTATAGTTCTCTCAACCTCTCTTAAAATCCTGCATCCATCATCTTCCACCCCTGCACTGGCTGCTAGCAGTGAAGATATGTAGGACCTTCTCTCTCTGAGTCTCCATCACTATCACTCTCATCTGTGATGTGATAGTTGCCCTCCTGTCTAATCACTGGGAGCTGAGGATAAACATCAGCAAACTTCTCTTCCTTCTCATAAGGTGGGGGCTTCTTTGCTAATGCAGTATGTGAAAAGGATGTGTTAACCTTTTCCATTAACTTTCCTGCTGTCTTATCATTTTTCTGTATTTCTTGCATACTGTGGTCTCTTTTTTCTCTCGCAGCTTCTAACAATTTCTGTCCCTCATTCTTAAACAACTGCAGAATGTCAAGTTCAATTTGTCTTTTCTCCTTACGTCTTGTTCCCATTTTACCTTTCTCCTGATTTACCTTATATGCAGACACAAGCACCTGTATTGTTTTGATCACATCCAGGTTCAAAGTCCCCTCTACTGGCCAAGGCTGTTCAATGTCAGGCCAACGCTTGCTCCATTTTTCCCCTCTATTTTTGGAATATTTTTAACTAGAGGATTCGTCTTCTGTACTACATCAACAGAAGTGATTGCTTTTGTAATTTTGACATTACAATGACCCTCTTAGTTCCTTGTATTGTAAATCGAACTGAAATAGTTAAAAAGTACCGTGTTACCACACTTGAAAGTGAATAAATTTGCCAACCCCAAAGGAGACCAAAGGCTTCTTACTATGAAAGCAAAAGCACTTGTTTATTACCTAATACATCTAATCACACCTATTTATCTTAAATTATGGCAATAATGTCAATGTTCCATCTCAAAATAGCCCCAAATCAAGATAAATCATACTCAGATAATGAAACCAGCATTCACAGCATTTGAATCAAATCAACTTCTCCACAAATAATCAATCAACTCATCAATACTCCATTAATTAACCAAATGCTTCAATTAGTCAGTCTGTTGCCAAGATTTCCTCCTAAATAATTGCAATGTGATGTATCAGAAGAATTACTATAAGCCCCATATGTGAAAACAAACTAAGCATATGTCAAAAATGTTGACTATAAAGAAATGTATTCACATATAGAGAAATGCAGCTGTTTGTTGAACGAGTTTGTGGATAAAACCGCACTGGCCTTGATCAAGCTGGATTCAGGATCCCTACTCGCTGTCATCTGCTCACTTCCAGTGTTTGTGAAATAATGCCAGGTTTCTCATCATCTGCCTTTTGGACTGATCCAATTCAGACACTCCATCTCCTCCAGTTCTCGCACAACATAGTAAAAACAGAGAAGACAAAAGAAAGAAACAAAACAAAAGTTTAGTGTCTTAGGGTCGCTCTGAATTTGTATACACAATGCAATAACAATTCAGTGAAATATGCACACATTATCTGTCATTCATTTTTTTTTTCCCTCTCTGTGGCAAAAGCTGTCTCCCTGCTGGGGGTGTGTTTTCCTTCCCTCTGTGTCCCCCAGAGAGAAGAAGAGTGGAGGAAGGGCTCTCTCTCTCCACTCCTCATCAAGAGGAGTAATCTAATTGACTCTCTATTTGAGGCAACGCCTCTTGGTCCGCCTCCTAAATTTCTCAAAAGCTTCCAGTATGAACTGGCTGTCAAAGAGTTAACATCATCTCCAAACCCAGTGCAGTTAATGCACAAAGTCTACAGACACACAAAAACCAGCACAATATTCTCCCAATCAACAGCCAAATACAAAATGTATCCTCTGAAAAACTAACTTCTCCACCTATTTTAAAGAAGACTATTCATTCTTTTGAACAGACAAAATTCACAGCATAATGTGGTCACACACATACACACAAACAGACAGAAAGAGGAGAAAAATTCACACTCCAATCAGCCAGCAGTTTTAACTTTCTCAGACAATTTTCTTTTCTCTATTCCCTGAATATGTGCAGACTATCCTCACTGCACTCTCCACTTCTGTTAAAAACAGATACTATATATATTTATCTATAAACGTCCTTTATTAGGCTCATTAGTATTTATCAGATTATATAAACATCCTCTGAGGGGCTCATATTTTATCAAGTCGTATATATAAACGTCCCCTGAAACAAAGGCTCATAGGTATTTTAACACTTATGAAACAAAGAAAATGTCCCCTTATCAGTTACTAAATCACCTTTAACCAATCTCCTGCTATATATGCCTATTTAATAATACATCTATTCTATTTATCAATCACACACAAACAAGAACATTTCCGGATCATTTAAACAGCAACAAAAACATCACTTCAGCCTTTTACGCACAAACACATTCCAGCGCACCAAGACTGTCCAGCAGCCTTTAGACACACACACACACACACACACACACACACACACACACACCTCAAAAACCACCACACCTTAGTTAAAATTTTAAAGTCGACTTATTTATAATTTTCCCTCTATCAAAAATGTTTTACTTTGGCCAAACTTTTAACAAATTGTCTTTTAACAAATTACTTCACACTGCATGCTTCAATGCACACTGTTTCTCTATTCAGCACTTTCATTTTTCCACTTTTCTCAAAACTCTTTTATCTCTCTTTTCATCTCTTTACTTCTCTTCTTTATTTCTCATCTATTTAATCTCTCTGTATTACCTACATTATACGTTTAATTTCTCCAATTTCCCATTTCCCTGGCCAGGGATCCCCTTTGTTTTATTTTTACTCAATTTGACTATTTTTTAAAGCCAACTTTCACTTTCAGTGTCTAATTTACACATGTCTTACCGTTAAAAGGATACGGGCCCTGTCCTTGTTAAACTTGCATAGTTTTTTAGCTAACTGTTCTCTAGTTACTTGTTGCGCTTATACTAACTCTACCTTTCCATTTTATTCTCTTTTCTTTTCTTTATCTCTTATTCTCTTTTCTTTATCTCTTATTCTCTTTTATTTTCTTCATCTCTTATTCTCTTTTCTTTTATTCCCCTTTATTTATATACTTTTTAACTCAATAAACCCCAATTTAGACAGAGAATTACTCCAACATCAACACATCATTGCACTTCAGTTCTTTGACAGTGGAGCCAAATTTCAGACAGAATCAACTCCCCAATGTGTAAAAACAACACTCACGCTCTGAGGTGATGGAGAAATGCTCCCACTGAAACTCTCATCCACTGCAGAAGGCCCCAACTGATCCTGTTCGTGACGCCAAAATTGATGTGGATTCCCGTTGTTGATATGTTTGATGATGAAGAAATTCGCCGTTGACACTGACTTGCTTACATAATGATCATTTTATTGACAAACAAGTTACAGCATCGCCAGGCTCGCCATGGTTCGACCTGGGAGAGACACAGCCCAAAGTGATCTCTCCCGAACATACACTGAGAATGCTATTTATACACAATGTTACAGGGCACATGAGGACATCTGTTTATCTGTTTGTTTCTTAGGACAACCCCTCCTACTTCAACAGCAGCAGGGGCCTCTGCAATTATATGTATGTCATAAACTTAAAGGCCAACACAGGTCACAGGTACAATCTCCTGTCTAGATGTCCCTGGGCAACCCTCTGGACATAAGGGTCCATTTGTTCACATTCCACTGTGGGGGATCCTAGCTTTGCTCTAGCATTTCCTGACACTCATAACTCATCCTGCGAACCACACCTCTAAACAAACTTTCCACTGAAGGAAACCCCTTTAACAGATGTGTGCAGTATACACTTAAAGATCACTATAATATCTCTGTCCTAGATATTTAATACACTTCAAAGACAACAGTGCTTCTGCTCAGTGCAGCTTCTCTCAGCATAATTTATTTGTTAATATTCAAAATAAATGTATTTTTTTCTGACTTGTATTTTCTCTGCATGACAGCATATTACAGCATTTTGTACAGAATCCACAACAACATGGGTACACAATTCACCATACTTCCAAATGTGAATAGTAGAAAATTACCTAAATAAATCTTTATTCAGCCATTAAACTGAGATAGTTTACCTTAACTTAAAATATGAGGTAAGAGAAACTAGCACATTGCTAGTATCAAACAAAAACATGCATGAGCCAAAGACTGACATAATAATATTAACTTTCAAACTTACAAGAAACACTATATTTATTCTGTACTGGAGCACAAAATTTAACCAGACTCTTATTTTGAAATAACCAAAAAGACGTTACAATCGGCAGCACCATCTTAGACTGCACTTGACACAGAGTACACACAAAGTCCTGCTTCTTCACAAAACCATTCTTCAAACATACTTTCAAATTCGACTTAACTTGCTTTTAGTTTTAAACCAAATTCTTACATGTTGACATGTTTTAAAAGCTTCACAAACCTGTGTAAACAGGAGAAAGATGAGGAAGACAACAGTGCTTCTGCTCAGTGCAGCTTCTCTCAGCATAATGAAGAAGCGAGGAGAGTCTGCAAACAAAGAGCGTCCAAGGGAGAAGCACAGCGCCACACTGCCTCCTACTGGCAACACTGACATGTGCAGTTTATTCTAAATTGAAACTCTTCTTCAAAGAAATATTTCACTGGCCAACATGGCTCATATTAAAGTGCCCCTTTATATTATTTATAAAATAAAACAAACCAGATATAAACATAAAATGTGACAACACCTTTTGTGTGCGTCACATATGCTTGGGTTTATATACACATGCTTCACAGAAAAACCTTCATGCCTATATAAGGATTGTAGATACAGGCGCAGTCAAATATCAAATACATTTTGTCATACATTTTAACACGTCACACATCAGTAATGTCAAGGAAACTTTAAGTTTGAGTATCTTTGATATTTACCTATTTGTGAGAAACCTTCATCTTGGGTAAAGACAAAACAAGAATATTCATATACTATATAATTAATTAATATAATGTAGCATTTCTCAAGCGAGCTGTAAGTAAAATGTGTCCTCGACAGTAAACAGAATTTTTCCAATACAGTGGCTTGGGCTTTTATTGCACCATTACAATTAGAAGGCAGACTCAGAGGGCAGAACAAACACCTAGCTGTGGGAGTGTCACTACCACCTGTTGGAGGGGTTACTGCCCTTTGTGATGTCATGAAGGGAAAATCTCCAAACGGCCTGTTTGAGCACACATTTTCTGAAAAGTGCAGCAGGGAAAATACTTTTCTCATAATTTGGGGGTTTGTAGACAGGCTAGATACAAATATTAGTGTAAAACATGGTCAAGTGTATTGTACATAATACGGGTATGTGACCTGCAAACGATGATTAGATTAAATTATCTTGTACTGTGAGAAAGACATTTTCAAAGATTGATAAGACACAGCTCTTAATGTGAGCCTGGGCTTGCTAATGCTATAGTTTAATGTTCTGGCTTTCAGTAGAGCCTTTTGAGTTTTGACCAGTCCCTTCTGTATTCCACAATGATAGCAGCTTTATTATCAGAACTGTGTGGATAAAATATGTTTTGTATAAGATCTTGGGTGCGTGTGTGATGATGATTTTCTGTTCACCCCTTCACATTTTGTTTTGTTGTTTTACAATTTCATCAGGCACTATCCAACTACAACAACATCTCAGCTGTCATCAACGACTCACATTTCCACCCCAATCAGCTGACTGAAAACAGGATGCTCTACTTTTGGCTGTCAGGTGAGCAGTTGACATTGCATTTACTTTTGAACTGTTGTAAGTTGCAGTTCATTAGAATAGAAAAATATATTTTAGGATGAGTCCTACAGTATGACTTGTCCAAATGCTGTTGATGTTTTTTTTTTATGTTCCAAAGTGGAAAGTAATTTAGCTGGCACTTTGACTGGCATGAGGGAGACTAGACTTCGAATCCCCTTTTCATGAGAAGATTTGTAAGCTGTTTGTCTCTTAAATGATGTGACGACCAGTGAGTAAGTAACCAAATCCAGAACACAGAAACAGAGAACTTGACTTTTAATGAGGTCTAATGCAGAAAAAAGGAAGATGAAGATGGAGTTGATGATTCCAGAGGTTTGCAGAGTGAAGTGGAAGATGGCTTACCAGAGCAGGGCGATGAGTGGATGGAGAGCTGAGGTATAAACACTGCTGAGTTGATAAAAGCAAGGTGAGCTGTTGAGAAGGCCAGAGACATGACAGTGGTAGCAATCAATTAAGCAAACTGGATCAATATGGCAAGATGGCGGCGCATCCCAATGCAGTGTTCATGTTTTCTAAGAAACATTGCCTGTCCTGACTGCACCTCAAGTTTGAGGAACACTTTTATCCCCACAGCCAAAGCAGCTCTTAAATGCTCCCAATAACATCCTAACTGCCTTTTCATTATAGCACATTTGACTTTATTTCTCTTTTTTTGTTGCTGCATTGATGGCAGGATGCACAGTCAGTAACATCATATCTGCTGCAATGACAAGATAAAGATGTTTCATTTTATTCTAATTCATTATTATACATAAACTTACATAGAAACTAGATAACATGATAACATGTAAGTAGGCCTTTACGACAGTGACTGTCTGCTGTTATGTAGATGTTCTACATAGATCTCACTCCTTCTTTTTGACTTAGAAGTGGGTTTTTTTTACTATAAACTTGTGTGATACACCTTTCACTTGTATTTTATCTCAGACCAGGTCTTTAACCCACTGCTTAGTGCTGCCCACCAAGATGGTCATTTCACACTCAACATCTCTGGAGCAGAGCTCACTGTAAGTACATCACCTTTGAAGAAGTCCTGTGTGGTGTCCTGACTGATATTCTTATTGATTTGCTCTATAGAATAAATACTGCAATCATAAAAAACAAACTTTGAACCTCTACATATTGATAATTAACAAATTGCCAATTTTTGCACTTTAGTTTCTCGTTGTGTCTGACTTTATTTCAGGAACTTTTCAAGACAAACCTCTCCAGTGCTGTTCCTGAATTTATCAGAACGGTAACTGTGAAACATCGTTACACATTCTTACAAGTCTGCACACTCTCAAATACTCGTACCTTTGTCAGATGAGACATATTACATATTGTATTATGTGTGTGTGGGTGTGTGTTCAGTGTCTGTTGGAGTCAGGTTCTCCTGAGCTACGAGTCTGGAGTTCATCTGTTCCCTTTCTAAATACCTCCACCTCGGGGACGACTATCTGGGCAGAGGCCTCTGGGCAGCTCAGCTGTGGGATGCAAGGCACACCAACACTCTTCTTTCAAACGGTATCTGGCACTTATTGAATGACAGGACATGGAAAGTGTTGACAGCTTTAAAAAGATGTTCAACCTTTACAGCAGTTCAGCTTCTCTGTAGTTCAGAACACTAAAGCCAGAATGCACCCTGTGTTTGAGTGATGTTTGTTTTTTCTTTACTAGAATGTGGTCATGGATGTCACCGCTTCCTATGCTGACAAGAGACTCTTCCTGAAGGGAAATGTGTCAGAGTAAGACCTGATGTGATGATTTTTAATTACAAACACATAAAGCGTTCAGTAAACTGCTGTTGGACTTCAGACTCCAACATGAGAATCATTCTTTTATTTTTGTCATTTAAATCAGTACACATACCTAAAAGACACAAAATGTGTGTTCTGTGGGTTCAGCAGCCCAAACCTCTTTATGAAGTCGTTGGCTCGTCATGGTGTTGTAATTAGATGTACACACTGTAAAAGGACAGAAGCAGACGAGGAGAAGGTAAAAGGAGAGGAAACACACCTGGCCCATCTTTATGTAAAGTGGGTGTCTAATTGGTGGATTTTCAGTTGTGGAAAGTTTCAGAAATCCGCCTTAGCCCACCTCTATAATGCTTGTTTTTGTCACTGTGCTCAGTTGTATCATCTCTGAGTGTGTAGTTTTGTGTTTCAACATTTTTACTGAGTCTGGTTTTCCGTCCATGTTCTTCCTTTCAGGGTCGTTATAGTCCGCGCTGAGCTTCTGTTACAAAATGAGCAGGTAAAGTGTTGTAAGCTGATGAGGGAAATAAAACATTAAATCCAGTTATTGGGGGCGGCTGTGGCTCAGTGTTAGAGTCGACTGTCTCTCAACTGGAAGGTTGGAGGTTCAATCCTCAGCTACTGCAACCGCATGTCCCATGTGTCCTTGGGCAAGACACTTAACCCCAAGTTGCTCCTTCTGCTTTGTTGGTGATGTATGAATGTGTATGAATGGGATAGCTAATACTGATGGTCACTTTCCATATCAGCCTCTACCATCAGTGTGTGAATGTGTAGGTGTGACCTGTGGTATAAAAGCCCTTTGAGTATTCAAGTCCATTTAGGATTTACCATTTATCTCTAGAAAAAGCTGCACTACAGGACTGTTTACAAAGGCCCAGAATAGTGATATGTCAAACTTTTGTATAAAAGTGAAGAAGTTGAATTTCAACTGAATTGTAACTTCATATCAATCACAGAGACTCAGATTATGTGGGGAAAAGATTAAACAAATGTTCAACTCTTAGTTTCCTGCAGTTTAAATCATTAATGTCCATGTTCATTAAACTGTTGATTATATTTTCTATGTTTGATATGACTTGTTAAATCACCTCCTACTCTTTATCCAGCTGCTGACTGAGGCACATCTGGAATTTGTAAGAGAAGCAGTGGAGAAGATAGGAATTCCCAAGGTTCTATCAGGTGAGACAACAATAACACCTTCATAATACATTTTTTTCCCAAATGTGTAAAAATGAAATTATAGTCAATATATGATTTTATTTATCATCAATCCTTTTGCTTATATATTGATGAACTTAAACAAACCGGAAATATATCAAGATGATTTGCAGCTTCAGCAGGATGGTCATATTTATTTCAAATAATTATTTCAACATTTTTTAAGTAAGCACGAAATCCTGGATTTATTTCAAACTGATGATTCTTGCAGTTGATTTCAAACTGAATGGGGACATTTACTTTCAATTATTTGAGTTATATTTGTTCTGCAAAAGAGATGAAGCCAAATCCACATGTGAGGTCTTCAGTGATACTTTGTGTTGTGTTTCAGTTCTTGAGGTTGAACTTACCAGGCTGTTGGACAAACAGGGAACTAACCAATTTGACATCTTTAACCCAGAGGTGCTTCCTCGGGATGTAAGTGTGACTTCTTTTTTTTTACTTTTCCCAGTTTGTGGTTTACCTGTCACTAATTTTGCTCTCTTTGCTGAAGGGCTTTGTGGTGATTCAGACAGATTTTGGTTTCCCTCATCACCTCCTGGTCGAGTTTCTAAGGAAGACTCTGCAGTAATGAGAAAACTCTGAAGCTTTTTAGCCACATATACATATAGTTACCAGCTCAAAGAGAATATATACCTTGACTTACTATTTGTTTGAAACATTTAAATAAAAATTATAAGGAAAGTCTTGTCTCTGATGTTCACATTTCCACTGGTGAATGAACGTGATGCATGAACACCATAAGGATGAAGTAAACTTTTGTTTTATTTTGTAAAAAACAAAAGAAGTCCACTTTGTTGTCATTTATTTATATATTTGTTTAATGATCACATTAAAAGACAGATTCATTTTTCTGACTTAGAGAGGATATGAGTCTTAATATTTAAAGCATTCTTTATATTATTAGAGAAATTGATTTGACAAAGTGTTTTTAGGGAAGAAGAAAAGTGCAGATTTTTCTAATTCAGTTATATCTTTTTTAAATTACTCTTTTTATACTTAAAGGAAGAATGTGACACTTTTTGATCCAGTAGATGTCGCCCTTGAGCACCAGCATGAAACCAAAACAAACTGCTGTTTGGCCACACCTCCTTCATACTGAAGCCTCTGCTCTCCTCCAGAGACACACCTCCAACCCCTCTCCACTCGTGTTCACATGAAGATGTTATCAATGATAATGCACCATAGCTGAGCATCATTAAGCGCAAGAGGCGGACAAAAGTGTCCTTTGCTGGAGCTGCAGTTGCCTGTGTCCTGCATTGTTGTGTTAGCATGCTAATGTTAGCACACTTTGGTTAGCTCATAGCTTCATATTGCACATAAATTGACACAGAAGGATGGTGATCTAAAAATGCTTACGTGACAAATAATCAGTGAGTATGTTCTTCTTTTCTCTAGTCCTTGACTGAAACAGCTTTATACACAAGGCCGTACCGTCCATGTAAACATGATGTAAAGCACAGCCCGACAACAATACAGCTGGCGGGACTCACACTTCTCACTCATCAGACAGTCATGAATGTTAATTTCTGCTTTATTTATGTGTAAAATGGCACACATTCTTCCTTTCATATATTTTACAACTTCAGACAGACTTGGTAATGTTCCAGCATCTGTTACTCTTCTCTGTAAGACCCTGACCAGGATCAGCATTCAGACTGAAAACCTGAAGATGGAGCTGAAAGTGTTGAAGAAAGCACTGAGGGGAGTGTCTCTATACCATCAATCATAATATATATTCTCAACTCATTTTATGACTACATGTTCATTGATGTTGATTGACTGTCTTTGATGTCAGTTTAGGTTTGTGGTTCCCAACCTTTTGTGGCTCCTGATGTCATGATTTGGTCTTTTTTAGTTTTTCAGTGTTTAGTGTTTCTTCATGTTCTAGTGTGTTTTGTTCATTCTTGAGTTCTGTGTGTCTTCAGTGTTTCATGTATTTATTTTGTAGTTGTCCTCAGTGTTTCTTGTCTTGTGTTCATTCCTTCCTCTGTGTGTTTCCCTCCAGTGTTGGTTGTCCTGATTGTCTTCACCTGTGTCGTTAGTCTCACCTGTGTCTGATTACCCCTTGTCTATTTAGTCTCAGTGTTTCTTCCCTCTTGTGTCAATTCATTGTATGTTGTTGGAATGTCAGTTTTGCTCGTGCTCCTCTGTGGCGCCCTGTTTTTGATCCCTGTGTTTTTTGTTGAACTTTCAAAATGAAGTTTTATTATCTTTGGCCTTTTTGTATAATTAAATATTTTTGGTTTCTGCACTTTGGCCACCTCCCTTGTTTTTCCAACCGTTTGAGACATAATGAACTGACCCGGAATGGACCCAGCAGAAATGTTTGAGGAGATGGATTGTTTTTTGAAAGTGGATTATTTTCAGAACATTTTTCGTTTGTTCAGAAGCACTGCTAAGGCCGAGCAGTCTCCTTGGACTGGGACTCGGCTGGCTATTTTTAATGGAACCCGTGGAGGCGAAGGAAGAAGGACTGGAAACCATGGAACCCGTCGTCCTCTCCTTTCTCCACTGCCCAGCACCCCAGAGTCTCTGCCTCAACCCGAACCTCAGCCCAGGCCTCAACCCAGGCCCCAGCTCAAGCCTCAGCTCAAGCCTCAAAGCACTGCTAAGGCCGAGCAGTCTCCTTGGACTGGAACTCGGCTGGCTATTTTTAATGGAACCCGTGGAGGCCAGAGAAGAAGAACTGGAGGCCATGGAGCCCGTCGTCCTCTCCATCCTCCACTGCCCAGTACCCCAGAGTCTCTGCCTCAACCCGAGCCTCAACTCAGGCCTCAGCCCAGGCATCAACCCAGGCCTCAACTCCGGCCTCAGCTTCCCTGTGTTCCTGTCCCTGTACCTGTTCCCGCAGAGCGCCGTCTGCCACCAGTTCCCGCGAAGCGCCGTCTGCCCCCTGTTCCTGTTCCCGCTGAGCGCCGTCTGCCACCAGTTCCGGCAGGGCGTTGTCTGCTCCCTGTTCCTGTTCCAGCAGAGTGCTGTCTGCCACCAGTTCCGGCGGAGCACCGTCTGCCCCCTATTCCTGTTCCAGCAGAGCGCTGTCTGCCACCAATTACGGCAGAGCGCCGTCTGACTCCCCTGTCTCTGTGGGAGGTTCTGCCCACTCCTGTTTCCTGGTTGGAGACCCCGCCCACTCCCGTGTCTCTGTGGGAGGCCCCGCCCACTCCCGTGTCACTGTGGGAGGCCCTGCCAACTCCTGTTTCCTCGTTGGAGGTCCTGCCCACTCCTGTTTCCTTGTCAGAGGCCCTTCTGACTCCTGCGCCCTCGTCACAGGCCCTGCTGATTCCTGCACCCTCGTCGGCGGTCCTGCTGACTTCTGCACCCTCGTCCGAGGCCCTGCTGACTCTGCCCACCCCTGTGTTTCCGTGGGAGGCCTGGCCTCTCACTGGTCCCGTGTGTTCATCTGGTCGGCCTTCCGGTTGCCCACCCGAACTGCTGACCTGAAGGTCCGGATGTCAGTTTAGCTCGTGCTCCTCTGTGGCTCCTTGTTATTGATCCCTGTGTTTTTTTGTTTAACTTTTGAAATTGAGTTTTATTGCCTTTGGCCTTTTTGTTTAATTAAATATTTTTGGTTTCTGCACTTGGGTCCACCTCCCTTGTTTTTCCAACCGTTTGTTACACCTGATCCCACTTTGAATTCACATAAATCAGGTGACCCCAGACATCCAAACACACACAGCTTTTTGCTCAAATTTATTTGTTTTCAATCATTTAACATTTTTTCTACTGTGTTCCATGAAAACACATTTATGCTTTTTTATATAGATTATTGTGGACAGAGGAAGAGAGGCTGACGTGACATGAATACCGACACACTCAATTTGATTACTGATGACGATAGTGATGATGGTTTTGTTTGATAATGATGGCTTTAGGATGGTTTTGAAGAACAGCTGTCGATGTTGTGAGAGAGTATATAATGCACTTCTTGTCAAAAGTGACAGGTCTATTGTTCTCATTGTTCTGTTTGGACCAATGAGAATACAGCATTAGGATCAACCCCCTCCCCCTGTCATCCAATGAGAATGCAGCATTAGGATTAGTCCCACCTCCTGTCCATCCAATGAGAATGCAGCATTAGGATTAATCCCGCCTCCTGTCCATCCAATGAGAGGCAAGGTTACCTCATCATTCTTCTGATCAGGGGGGTCGACGAGACGCAACATTGTCTAGGTTTTTTTTTAATCTATACTTTTTAAAATCTTTTTAACAACCGAATTAAAAAATATATTTACAACGGATCGAAAAAATAAACTGCAACGATGCGTTGTAAACAGAAACCGTTAAAAAGACACACAGAAACACCCGAGGATTCTTTAGTATCAGATTCTTTAGCGATGCGTTGGAAACTAGATTCTACAAAACGAGATAGCAGGGTGCTTTCTGAAACTCCTGTGACATGGTTTCAGGAAAAATGGGAAAGTCCAAAGAAACGTATAGCACATCTATGCCGCCTTCAGGCACCCCCGCCTATGCTTCTCCATAAAAATTGGCCGTTGTTATATGGTGGTTGCTGGGGTTACTCGTTCAACTACAGCTCTAACGAATCCTGTTTTTATCAGCTTCGAGAAGGGGAGATCTATAGCCCTTCGACTGAGTTTAAGGCCAACCTTACCTCCACAGATTGGTCTATCTTGTGCGTGTTTGGATCAACAACGTCAAAGCCAGAAGCCCCTCAAAATGGTGAAAATGGAGAAAGAATTGTATCCAGCATGGTTTGGGAGTCCAAAACTTCAGTCTCCGGCAAATGGTACTTTAGAGCTAGCCATCAGATGTGTACAGAAGCAGAGAAGACCGCAGAGTATTTTGTCCTGGAGTACTTTAGCAGCGAATGTTGGATATTTCAGCCAACATTGCGCATTCCTCTCGAGGAATGGTTGAAAGTGATGGAGGTAGAAGACCGCAATGTTAAACAGCTATATGTCATCAGCCGAACCTTCAGCGATATAATGAGGGTGAAGACGGTTTTGTAAACCGTAGACACTCCCATCTTCTCTACAACAGCCAATCAGGAGCTTAGCCCTCCTCCTCCTCACCATCTAAAGTGTTTAAAAGACACGAGAATTTGTATCTACAAGTACTTTTTTGCCCGCCTCGAGACAATGGAACTCACTCAGGAAAATCTGCAGCCCACTCCTCCTCCTTCACCACCTCCTTCTGACCCTGAGTCAACACCGTCGCCGACGCGTAGACAGCCAAGACCAACCATCCTGGTGCTTAAACCTAAGCATACAGCTTCACCA